>NC_133121.1:71047620-71347620 GCF_033568475.1 Henckelia pumila
CCCTGATTAATAAAAATTCCGATCTCGAATTCTGAAATCACTGATTATCTCAAATAACATCAATTAAGATAAATATGGGGCGCTACAACAAATATTTCAAATGAGAAGGGAGTGGTTTAAGTTCAAGAGTGGGGGGCTCCTCGGTGGATGGCTTTAGTGGTTTTGGAGTATGGTTAAGCTCCCCCATCTTAGTATTGATGAGTCTGTCGAAGGGAAAACTCCAATACAAATACCGTGCTACTTCATGAACTTCCTCACTGACATGCTCTTCATCAGTTGCACCTGTCAAACATATTTCTAATGGATCCAGAGACAACTGTTCCTGCACAGAATACTCAACCAAATCATCAGTAATATCAATTCTGAAACAATCAGAATTGTCTGCAGGATATCGAATGCCCTGAAAAACATTAAATATAACTTTCTCATCATTCATACGCAACATCAACTCTCCCTTATGCACATCAATCAATGCTTTTCATGTGGCTAAGAACGGTCTACCCAAAATAAGAGGGATCTCACGATCCTCTTCCATATCAAGCACAACAAAGTCCACTGGAAATATGAACTTATCAACCTTAACTAACACATCTTCTACAATCCCCCTTGGATATTTTATAGATCTGTCAGCTAATTGCAGGGAGATAGTAGTTGGCTTAACTTCACCAATTCCTAGCTTTTCAAAACATGAATAAGGCATAAGATTAATACTTGCACCTAAATCACATAAAGCCTTGTTAAAAAAATGATTTTCCAATAGTGCATGGAATTGAAAAGCTACCAGGATCCTTGAGTTTCGGAGGGAGTTTATTTTGTAAAATAGCAGAACATTCCCCCGACAACTTCACAGTCTCAAAATCCACAAGTTTTCTTTTGTTAGACAAAATCTCTTTTAAAAATTTTGCATTACTGGCATTTGAGCCAAAGCGTTTGCAAAGGGAATATTAATATGAATCTTTTTGAAAATCTCTAAGAATTTTGCAAATTGATTATCCAATTGCAGTTGTTTTGTTCTTTGGGGGAAGGGAAGTTTACTCAAATCAATATTCTCATTAATAATTGGGTGAGAGGACTTACCTTTCTTGCCCATAGACGTCGATTCTGACTGGTTTGGCACTTCCTCCAGCCCTTTTTCCTTGCTTAGCTCGCTTGCTTCCTCATCCTCAGTATTTTTCTCCACAGTATCTGCTTGCAATCTAGTCACTTCCAGAATAGCATTGACATCCTTGGGATTCCTCTCAATATTGCTAGGCAACGATCCTGTTGGCCTAGTAGACAGATGTGTTGCTATCTGACTCATCTGTGTTTCTAACTTCTGCAACATTGCCTCCTGATTTTGTAGAAGGGTCTCAGTACCAGCTACATATTTCATCATGATTTCTTCAAAGGAGGGCTTCTTCTTGACTGGATTTGATGTATTAGCTGTAGGATCTGCAGCTTTCCAAGGAAAGTTTGGATGGTTCTTTCAGCCAGGAATGTAAGTATTGCTGTAGGGATTGTACTGTTGTCTCCCTTGATTCCCCATAAAATTCGCAGCATCAACTTCAAATACTTGTTGTTCATCAGGCTGTTGAACTTGCACTTGGTTGGCTGAAGTGTTGGAGAACGGCGATCAGATCAATCAGAATTGATACCCGGTGCAGCGAAAGTTTAAAAATTTTATATGAAACGATTCCATATTGGGTATCAAAACTTTACGATTAAATTGTGTGTGTAAAAATTAAATAACAATTATAAATTTTTACCTCCAATCTTGAATCGAGATTATGGACACCAATAGATTGCTCTGCTCTTGTTGTATATCCCTGGAACTGATGGACGAACTGTTCTTCAATCAGGTCCACGAACAGAGATTTAATCCCTCTGATAGATTGCACTAGAAAATCTATCAGAAGTTTCCACGAAGAGAATTAACGAATTTGATCCGTTAAACCAGACTGTAATTCAAAATTCACAGACTGGATTTTTCCGAGCAGAGGGGAGGGGGGCGGCGGCCACACTTAAGAAAAATAGGGTTTTTCGAAAATAATTTTGTGACCTATTGTGTGTAATTTCTGTACTGCAATAACTTATTTATAATGTAGGCCGCTAGTAGCTTAGGGCCCATTAGTCATAAGTTCAAGCCTGACAAGCAAAGCCCGCATTTTCAGAAATTAATATAAAATTCATCATGACTCCGATTGATAAACCGATTTCACCAATGTGCACAAAAACCATTTCTGCACCTTTTAAAGTCAAGATAAATTTTTCTGAATCCGAATTCAGTGATTTCCAAAAATGCCCATCCCTATGTCATTTTAGGAAATCTTACTCCTCTACTCTTAAATAAGAAGTCCAACTTCTTTGTTCATTAAATTTAACTCTTTAAATTTAACTATCTCAATGGGGATTAAAAATCCATTACTCTGTGTGACCCTCAATGGTTCAGGGATACAGCTAGCCGTGGGCTCACAACTCCTTGTGACTCGGAACAACAATTTCTGACTTGCCCATCGAATCATGGTAAGAGCGCCTAGCAACATCGCCCCATGATTCCCTAGGTATCACTGATAGTACCTGCAAGAACCAATAGATTTTGGTTAGCATACAGTACGGTGCCTTCATCCATATATCCCGATCGAATCAACAACCATTGGTAAATTGAGAGTCGTTCGAGATTCGATAACTATGCAATACATCTTGAAGATCAAATAGTGACATCGCATGTGCTACTAAGAAACCATTTCTTAAAACACATCATGTACTCTGGCCAGAGATTCGTCACACTAATATCTCCTCAGATCGCATAGGATATCCACACTCGCAAGTATGTGGTGAATCCTTGACAACAAAGCATCGACTCCTATATGTGTTGTAACTGTACCCAATCCCAACACCTGATGACCCCAATAGATTCGGTAAACGAGTCAAAGCACAGTACTAGCATATAGAGTCTCAATGATGTTTCAAGTAGTAAGGACTAATGGTGTACAACCAAAACCGCGGACTTTATCCACTCGATAAGTGATAACCACTTGGAAAGTCCGGATAGGGTAGTTCGATCATTCATCATATGAATATCCATTTGCATGCTTCGAACATCTCTATGTTCCCTACCAATGAAACGTGGTACTCTGAATCGCAAATGCTAGTCTCAAACTCGAGCGATCCTTATCCTTATTATCGGACGGCTCAATCGACTAGGAACAGTTTAGAATATACAGTGACTATAAGATGTGTTTCATGATAGACATCCCCATGTTCTACCACATCTTACATACACTATAGTATATTCAAGGTCTTTATCAAAACAACAATAGTATATCACAATATAACAATATGAAGAAAGATAAAGTCATTGCCATTAATAAAAGTGTAAATTATATAAAACAAAAGATTGTTTATACAAAGAGTCATCAAAGCCCTTAGCCACAAGTTGGCTCACCGGGCACCCACTCTTTCAATCTCCCACTTGCCCTAAAGCCAACTAGTCATACTACGTAGACCCATTGCTTCGCGATGTTTGTCAAATAATGGTCCTGGCAAGGGCTTAGTAAATGGATCAGCGATATTGTCTGCAGATGCCACTCTTTCGACAGTGATGTCTCCTCTTTCCACAATCTCCCAGATGATGTGGTATTTCCTCAGTACGTGTTTGGATCTTTGATGAGACCTTGGTTCCTTTGCCTGAGCAACGGCACCCGTGTTGTCACAGTACACCGGGACTGGACCAACAACTTCAGGAATGACGCCCAACTCTTGGACAAAATTCCTCATCCAAACGGCCTCTTTAGCAGCAGCTGATGCTGCAATGTATTCTACCTCAGTGGTGGAATCCACTGTGGTGTCCTGCTTGGAACTCTTCAAAGAGACAGCACCACCATTGAGCATGAACACAAATCCAGAGGTTGACTTCGAGTCATCCATATCACTTTGGAAGCTAGAGTCGGTATAGCCTTCCAATTTTAGTTCTCTTCCTCCATATACCATGAACATATTCTTAGTCCTTCGTAAGTACTTAAGAATGTCCTTCACGGCTTTCCAATGCATTTGACCTGGATTAGCTTGATATCTGCTCGTGACACTCAGAGCAAATGCTACATCCGGTCTGGTAGATATCATCCCATACATGATACTACCTATGACTGACGCATATGGTACATGTGTCATTTTCTCTATCTCTTCATCAGTCTTGGGACACATAGACTTGGATAGAGAAACTCCATGACACATGGGTATATGTCCTCTCTTGGACCCATCCATTGAAAACCGTTTCAAGATGGTGTCGATGTAGGTTGATTGAGTGAGTCCTATCATTCTTTTAGATCTATCTCTATAGATCTGTATCCCTAGAATATAGGATGCCTCACCCAAATCCTTCATCGAGAATCTACCTGATAACCATATCTTTGTTGACTGCAACATCCCTACATCATTCCCAATGAGTAGGATGTCATCAACATAAAGTACTAAGAATGTCACAGCATCCTTAACTACTTTCTTGTACATGCATGGTTCCTCCGGGTTCTTGATGAAACCAAAATCCTTTATTGTTTCATCAAATTTCTGGTTCCAACTTCTTGATGCTTGTTTTAGACCATAGATTGATCTCTGAAGCTTGCATACCTTATGCTCGCTTCCCATGGATGTGTATCCCTCAGGCTGCATCATATAGATTTCTTCCTTAATGTCTCCATTAAGAAAAGCAGTCTTCACATCCATTTGCCATATCTCATAGTCATACCAAGCAGCTATGGCAATAAGCATTCTTATGAACTTGAACATTGCAACTGGCGAAAAGGTTTCATCATAGTCAACTCCTTGTCTTTGAGTATAACCTTTCGCCACCAATCGCGCCTTGTAGGTCAATACCTTACCATCAGGCCCAAGCTTTCTCTTGTAGATCCATTTACACCCTATTGGAACAATTCCATCGGGAGGATCTACTAAAGACCAAACTTGGTTTGTATGCATCGAATCTATTTCCGACTGCATAGCTTCAAGCCATAAATTTGAATCCGCATCAGAAATTGCTTCCTTGAAGTTTCTTGGATCACATCCAACATCGGGTTCATCTTGATCCCCTTCAAAAAGAAGACCATATCGAATAGGAGGTCTAGAAGTCCTCTCGGATCTTCTAGGTATAGGCGTGTCTATCAATGGTTCCTGAGGTGTAGGATCGTTATTTTGTATTTCGGGTTCTTCTCGAATTTCTTTGAGTTCCATCATCTCGCCTTTCTTATCCAATAAGAACTCCTTCTCCAAGAAGGTGGCATTCCTTGAAACAAACACCTTTGTTTCACCAGGATGATAGAAATAATATCCGATTGAATTCTTCGGATACCCTACAAAATAACATAAGGTGGATCGACTATCCAACTTATCTCCCACTGTCTGCTTCACGTAAGCAGGACATCCCCAAATCCTCAAGTACGAATACTTAGGAGCTTTGCCATTCCATAACTCGTATGGTGTTTTGTCCACTGCTTTAGTGTGGACGTTGTTCAACAACAATACCGCCATTTCAAGCGCATAGCCCCAAAATGAAGGTGGAAGCTCAGTAAAGCTCATCATGGATCGAACCATGTCCAACAAAGTTTGATTACGACGCTCCGATACACCATTCAGCTGTGGTGTCATAGGAGGAGTCCACTGAGAGAGAATCCCATTCTCTTTTAGATAGTCCAAAAACTCGGTACTCAAGTATTCTCCACCTCGATCCGATCGAAGTGCTTTAATACTTTTACCTAGCTTGTTTTCTACTTCAGCCTTGAATTCTTTGAACTTTTCAAATGCTTCAGACTTATATTTCATTAAATATAAATACCCATACCTAGAATAATCATCAGTAAAGGTAATGAAGTAGGTGTGGCCATATTGAGTACCAATTCTAAATGGACCACAAATGTCTGTATGGATCAAATTCAACAGATTTTGACTACGCTCAGGTTTCCCCTTTAAAGGAGATTTAGTCATTTTTCCTTTCAGGCAGGATTCACAAGTAGGTAGAGAGTTAATATCAGACATATCAAACATGCCCTCTCCCACTAGCTTGTTCATCCTCCTTGAGGAAATATGACCTAGCCTAGCGTGCCAAAGGTTTGCCGGGTTTTGACTATCGATTTTCCTTTTGTTTGTTGTTGCCGGTTTATCAACATAATTTATTGGAACGTCTTTTAATTTTAAGTTATATAGATCGTTTTCAAGTTGTCCATTTCCAATCAAACATTCATTCTTGTAAATATTGCAAATCCCATTCACAAAATTGCAAGAATAACCATCTCTATCAAGCATAGAAACAGAAATAATGTTTTTAATCAAATCTGGAACAAATAAAACATCTCTCAAAAGTAACTTAAAATCGTTCTGCAAAATTAAATAAACATCTCCCACAGCTTTAGCTTCAACTCTGGAACCATTTCCGAGCCTCAGCTGGGTCTCACCCATTCTAAGCCTGCGACTTCTTGTCATCACCTGCAAATCATTGCAAATGTGAGATCCACATCCGGTATCCAATACCCAAGAAGTAGTATTAAGTGAATAATTTATTTCAATATAGAACATACCCTTCGCAGTTCGCAACTGCTCTAGATATTCCTTGCAGTTACGTTTCCAATGACCGGGCTTCTTGCAGTAATGGCAAACATCCTTGGACTTTTCCATGTTTGAAGCCTTTGTCTTGTACTTCTTCTCGGGTTCGGTTTTCTTGGGTGGGGCAGAACGTTTCTTACCCTTTGTACTTGGCCCCTTCTTAGCAGAAGAAGAGGAGCCCACCAAGAAAGCCGGTTTATCCTTCTTTAAAGTGGATTCATATGTCACAAGCATATTGACCATCTCTTCAAGGGAGGCCTCTATCTTGTTCATATTGAAATTCACCACAAATCCGTCAAACGAAGAAGGAAGAGATAGAAGTAGTAAGTCCACGTTGAGTTCATGCTCCAACACCAAATCAAGCGTTACCAACTTCTGTATGAGCCAAATCACTCGTACCCCATGATCACGGACCGAAGTCCCTTCACGCATACGACACGTCATTAGCTCCTTTATAGTAGCGAACCTTTCAGCTCTCGATTGAGCCCCAAAAAGTTCCTTGAGTTGTACGTGAATGTCAGCAGCATTCACGGTGTCCTCAAATCGCCTCTGGAGTTCATCAGACATCGATGCTTGCATATAGCATTTGGCCTTGATATCATGGTCCCACCATGTATCAAGTTTGGCTAACTCTTCTGGACTTATGTCAGCTGGTGCTTCCTTCGGAGGAGATTTTTCTAACACGTAGAGCATCTTTACCGAAGTCAAGACAATCTTCAACTTACGGAACCATTCCGTATAGTTTGCGCCAGTCAATTTATTTTGTTCGAGGATCGAGAAAAGTGGATTACGCGAATTCATCTTTATGAAATACTGAAAAGAAACAGACAAATATCAGTGATTGTTTAATTAATTTACTAAGACATAAAATAGGCGAAATTTATTTTATGAATCTCACTCCCACTATTTTAACGATTTCACTACCCTCTAGTAAAAACGGGAAACTTTTTTCCTTAGTGAGAACATGGAGTCCAATTGACAAACTATGGTCCCGAATAATATCAGCCAACCATAATTTTCAAAAGGTAGAGCCCAATTGCTTCCAAAGCAACCTCCACGTTTTTACCTCATGTCCAATAAGGGCCCAATAATATGACGCCGTTTATTGTGACATGTCAAGATGACCCATCAATATTAAGTTGTGATGGACGGTCGCCATGTGGATCCCCCAATAATATGAGCCGATCCCATGGGAGTTCCACCCAACTTACAACATGTGTCGATCCAATGTACAGCTTTCCGACGAACGGGCCCCCCCAATAATATGAGCCGGACCGTATCCGCGGGTAGCATCTCATACATTGATCGTTGATGGAAGGTAGGAACATTTAAATAATTTTAAATTTCCTTTATTTATCTTGATATCAATTTTAAATCATATTTAAAATGAGGGATTTTAATTTTGAAAATTTGTCTCATCATTTTAAAATTTTGTATGCTTGCCAGATTCACACAATTTTGTCTAAAACATGCATACAACAATAATATCACATATTATATAGGATGATCGATTCCATTTCTAATCGACCCGTGGTTGCCAATCACGAGTCTTAGTCCAATCCTAGGTAATATGCAGTATGCAATGCAATCCTATTACATTGAGCTTCCAATTTACATTTTTTCTGTCTTTATTGTCTACTGGGCCCACCTCCATCTTCAAATCTTCATCTCCCACTAAATCTAATGTATTTACAATAAATAACAATGACAAGTAGGGGATACATTTTTAAGGGGTGGGAACGGGCCATAAACCAAGCCCACTTTTATTACATATGAAAATTCATATTGGGCCATAAACCAGACCCATTAATAAATCCAACAACAATAAAAACAAATGTAAATTCCTAACATACACCTACAAAATTGGTCATGGCAATCGATCATCCTTATCCAATAACATTTAATTCAAAATTAATTTATTGGATAACATGCAATGGCAATTTAAATTTAAAAGGATAAAATCATATTCCATATATAAAATCTTATTTTACATACAAAATCATATTTTATCTTTTTATCAAATAAAATCATATTTTATCTATAAAATCCAATTTTATACATAAAATCATATTTTACTCAATATATCCATAAGATCATATCTTATCATCAATTGTACCAAAAATAATTAATTTCATAAAATCTGATTTAACGGATAAAATTTATAAATTTTCCAAAAATTCAAATTTATCCAAAAATCAATTTTAAAATTTTCGGACTCGAACAATTCGATCCGACGCCTTGTGGACCAATCAAAAACAATTTTCGATCGGACCAAAAATAGAATTTTAACATATTAAAATTTTAATTTTAAAATTAAAAAATTTATTTTTCACGGGCCGCCTGGGACACTCCCGGGCTGCCCGCGCCCCAAAGGGCTCGGGCCGGGCAGCCCGGCTGCCCCTAGGGAAGCGACGATCGCTGCCCTGGGCAGCGCCGTGCGCTGCCCGGGTTTTGCCCGAAAAAAAAATTTTATTTTAAAATATTTATTTTGTTTCAAAAACCGAGGCTTAAAAATTTTTGTACAATCGATTAATTTAATCGCTTGATCTGAGCAACCTGGCTCTGATACCACTGTTGGAGAACGGCGATCAGATCAATCAGAATTGATACCCGGTGCAGCGGAAGTTTAAAAATTTTATATGGAACGATTCCATATTGGGTATCAAAACTTTACGATTAAATTGTGTGTGTAAAAATTAAATAACAATTATAAATTTTTACCTCCAATATCGAATCGAGATTATGGACACCAACAGATTGCTCTGCTCTTGTTGTATATCCCTGGAACTGATGGACGAACTATTCTTCAATCAGGTCCACGAACAGAGATTTAATCCCTCTGATAGATTGCACTAGAAAATCTATCAGAAGTTTCTACGAAGAGAATTAACGAATTTGATCCGTTAAACCAGACTGTAATTCAAAATTCACAGACTGGATTTTTCCGAGCAGAGGGGAGGGGGGCGGCGGCCACACTTAAGAAAAATAGGGTTTTTCGAAAATAATTTTGTGACCTATTGTGTGTAATTTATGTACTGCAATAACTTATTTATAATGTAGGCCGCTAACAGCTTAGGGCCCATTATTCATAAGTTCAAGCCTGACAAGCAAAGCCCGCATTTTCAAAATTTAATATAAAATTCATCATGACTCCGATTGATAAACCGATTTCACCAATGTGCACAGAAACCATTTCTGCATCTTTTAAAGTCAAGATAAATTTTTCTGAATCCGAATTCAGTGATTTCCAAAAATGCCCATCCCTATGTCATTTTAGGAAATCTTACTCCTCTACTCTTAAATAAGAAGTCCAACTTCTTTGTTCATTAAATTTAACTCTTTAAATTTAACTATCTCAACGGGGATTAAAAATCCATTACTCTGTGTGACCCTCAATGGTTCAGGGATACAGCTAGTCGTGGGCTCACAACTCCTTGTGACTCGGAACAACAATTTCCGACTTGCCCATCGAATCATGGTAAGAGCGCCTAGCAACATCGCCCCATGATTCCCTAGGTATCACTGATAGTGCCTGCAAGAACCAATAGATTTTGGTTAGCGTACAGTACGGTCCCTTCATCCATATATCCCGATCGAATTAACAACCATTGGTAAATCGAGAGTCGTTCGAGATTCGATAACTATGCAATACATCTTGAAGATCAAATAGTGACATCGCATGTGCTACTAAGAAACCATTTCTTAAAACACATCATGTACTCTGGCCAGAGATTCGTCACACTAATATCTCCTCAGATCGCATAGGATATCCACACTCGCAAGTATATGGTGAATCCTTGACAACAAAGCATCGACTCCTATATGTGTTGTAACTGTACCCAATCCCGACACCTGATGACCCCAATAGAGTCGGTAAACGAGTCAAAGCACAGTACTAGCATATAGAGTCTCAATGATGTTTCAAGTAGTAAGGACTAATGGTGTACAACCAAAACCGCGGACTTTATCCACTCGATAAGTGATAACCACTTGAAAAGTCCGGATAGGGTAGTTCGATCATTCATCATATGAATATCCATTTGCATGCTTCGAACATCTCTATGTTCCCTACCAAAGAAACGTGGTACTCTGCATCGCAAATGCTAGTCTCAAACTCGAGCGATCCTTATCCTTATTATCGGACGGCTCAATCGACTAGGAACAGTTTAGAATATACAGTGACTATAAGATGTGTTTCATGATAGACATCCCCATGTTCTACCACATCTTACATACACTATAGTATATTCAAGGTCTTTATCAAAACAACAATAGTATATCACAATATAACAATATGAAGAAAGATAAAGTCATTGCCATTAATAAAAGTCTAAATTATATAAAACAAAAGATTGTTTATACAAAGAGTCATCAAAGTCCTTAGCCACAAGTTGGCTCACCGAGCACCCACTCTTTCATGAAGATGTCTGCATAATTGCCATATGATGAGTAAGAGCATCGATCTTGGCATTCAGTGCTGTTAGTGCATCGACTTCTAGTACTCCAGCCTTTTTCTCCTTTTTAGCATCTGGCCATCCAATGTTGCTTTCAGCCATATTTTCAATGATTTCCCATGCCTCTGCCGGTGTTTTCCTGAATAGGCTTCCATTGGCAGCGGCATCCAACATGGATCGAACAGATTGATCAGTCCCATTGTAGAAAGTCTGAGTCTGCTGGCTCTGAGTAAGATTATGTTGAGGACACATCCTCAACATCTTTTTGAATCGAGTCCAAGCAGCATGTAAAGATTCAGCTTCCTTCTGCCTGAATGAGATGATATCGGAGAACAGTTTAGCCATCTTTGTAGGGGGAAAATACTTATTCAGAAAGGTCTGAACAAGTTGATCCCATGTAGTAATTGATCCAGCAGGCAAATCGTCTAGCCACTCAACAGCTTCTCCTTGTAGAGAGAATGGGAATACCGCAGTCGCACTGCATCAGATGTTATCCCATACGTGTCGCAGATTGACAAAAAATGCTCCAGATGAGCGTAGGGGTCTTCCACAGATGTACCCCCAAATCTAGCTTGCAATTGAATCAGCTGAATTGTAGAGGGTTTCAGCTCAAAATTATTCGCCTCAACAGCGGGGCGAACTATGCTAGATCCAAAGCCTTCAGTTGGCGAACGGATAATATCCCAAACAGTACGGTTGTCTGCCATCTCTACTTCAGATTCAGATTCTGAGTCTAGTTCAAGATTGATAGATTTCTTGGCTTTTCAGATCCTGCTAAGCGTGCGTTCGATCTCCAAATCAAGTGGTAGTAATTTCCTTGATCGAATGCTATGCATGCACAACAGAAGGTACCTGAAAATCACCAAGAAATTATAGTCAGAAATTAAGAAAATAAATAAGGTCTAATCTCAAGAGAAATAAAAATTCTGATATCAAACAGTCCCCGCAACGGCGCCAAAAACTTGACCGACTAAATCGGTATGATTAAAAATCAACTGGCAAGCGCACCAGGTCAAATTATAGATAGTGAATAAAATTCGAATATCGAACTCACAGGGACTGTATACATATTATTACCAAAATATATTTATTTCTACTTAATCTAGACTAATCAAAAAGAAGGATTTCAGATTTTAAAATAAAAATAAAATTGCAATTAAAATTTAATTAACTAAAACGCACCTGGAAAATTTAGGTTTAAATCAAATTTGGGAAAATATCGATCAAGGACACACGTGGGTACCAGACAATTCATGTAACAAGCGGTCGATCTAAGACATCAGACTTAATCTTAATTCACGGGAATTTTCCTAATTTGTTCGAAGGACAATTTCTAGAACAATCAAACCTATTCAAATATTGATGAACTAATCTTTCGTAATTCTAATCAAATTTGAATGCATGAATAACTGTGAAAATTCAGTAGACACCTAAACCGCATAATGAAACCGAATTCTATTTCTAGTCAGTTTTACTGTAGTGACCCTACCCGGATCCACTACCTAATCATGGTGTAGTTCTCGTATTCGAGTCAAAGTCTCGTAACAACATCCCATCCAAGTGCTTGGATGACTCCTATCATAGAAAAACTCTAACCACAATTCTGATGGCAACCCCTAGTCATCGCTGGTAGAAATCCGCCCGCCTACTAGATCCACACGTCTAGCAGTAACCCATAGGTCAAAAACTATCTGCTAAGAGTACACACTCGTCAATAAAATCCCTCCATGACTGGTTCCCACAGCAGAATACTCAAATTATATCTCTGGCACACCAGACGATATCAAACCTGATATCTAATCCAAGGTCATACCTCGTCGTGACTGTCACCAAATCCCTAGACTGAGTAGCCTTTCCACCGCCAATCCTGAAGTACCAAGGCTCCCAGATAACACTGGCATAGGGTCGCGCCCTATCACGTCTAGTCATGGTCATAGTCCACAACTCTCGACATATACTGGACCTGATATCCCTGAAGAAAAACCCATCATCACAAGTCTACACCTACCAAAGGTTAGGCAGCCTACTATTCTAAGGAGACAACTTAGAATAAAGCCCAATGTTCTAAACCGAACAATACCCTTAATGCCTCTAGATGAGTACACTCATCGTTGGCACTAACTTAGTCCACCGACTAACTAGGTCAATCCTAGGAAAACGCCCAGACTAACCGCAAATCACACTGTCACAGTCGGCCCACTCAAATCCCATGAGTTACCACAGTTGAACACTAATCAATTACAACAATGAAAATCCTAGCAAAATCACTCGCAATCATTCACGAATTTGCTGGATAAATAAAACATGTATCATTGCTTCCATTTATGTACAATTTCTCAATTACAATTCCATGTAATACATACAGTATTCAAAATACAATGAAATGATACAACCAAAGTATGATGATTCATTACAACTGAAATACTGTTTACAACTACATCAATACAGTATTTAAATCATCGTACTAGTCTTCGTTTCTTGAGCATGAAGTTTCTAATCGACACACGCATCGATACAAGCATACTCCCAACCAAGTCTCTCTACACATCCTCCTACGAAGAACTCCGGAGAAATGGCTCGTGATAGCTAACCAGCTATGCTCTGCGTCAGTGCATGTCAGTCGACTCCTTCTGCTCACGATCTACCATCAGCGTTCTTCTTGTATTCATATCATGCTTTTGAACATGAAGTTTCCCGTGTGCCTACCGAACACATCGATATCAGCATACCGGCAAAACCATATTCTGCATGAGGTTAAAGACCTCACGCTCGAAACTTGTCATGCTTTAGGCACTCGAGGCATTCTCTGGTGAAGGTCTATCTGACAATCTCTCCAACTATGACTGGAGAATCTTCAGAGTAGTGTCATCATGGTATGGACTGTACAGATGCAAGCATCAAGTGCGTCCCATCCAATGCTCTGCCACTGATTCTGACATCCGGTACTCGATCCAAAGCTAGGATCCATATGAGTAGAAGTCTTGAAAACTCGGACACGATCCATCACTCCTGTCAGCACTTGCTAGAATCCCATAAGCCAAATCTTCAAAAATCCTGTCGATGATGATAATCTCTGGGCAAACTAATTGCCGCACCATCACTTCTTCCAAGGTCTCATCCATCCTATAAGGATAACCCAAAGTCTCATTACTATATCCCAAGTCTCTTGCATGCATATGCTCTGATACCAATAAATGTAGTGACCCTACCCGGATCCACTACCTAATCAGAGTTTTAAGAGCATAATTAAATAGCCTAAATCGAATAAATACAACCGGTTAAATAAATTCGATTTATACAACCAAATCGAATAAATAGCCTAAAGGCAAAACCTACAGCTAATCCTGCTGTCTTCACTGGTCACTGGCTACTCCAAGCTCCGGGTGCTCAATCCTGCACCTACACCTGCCCCGTCGAATGGGGTGTCCAAATACACAGAAAAGACTGGACGTGAGCTCTAAGCTCAATACGAAAGCACTGGGTAAAACATACAAATATGATGCATGCAAATGATAGGGTATCCATATCTGGGATAACTGTATATAACTGCTCTGTAATGGCGCCTAGGACATGAGTGGTACAACCTGGGGAGCAAACCCTGCGTACACTGCTCATTCCTACAGGACATGGACCGTGTCCCCCGACGCTAGCCACCCATGACCCGTCAGTCAATGGGCCCTAGACATCAACCGTCTAGACAGGGCTGAGTGACCCTACGTGGCTCATCTCACAAGATGGACAGGCACAATATGATATGCACATGCTGCATAATAAATGACATACAAAATGCAACATATAAGCATGCAAAACCCGATGGCAATCTCAGTCTGTACTTGCGTACCTTACTACAGGCAGTCCTAGCAGTCCCACTCTAGGTTCCAAGTCTATATCAGCTCTACAATGAAAATATACCTGCATGAATAATTAAGCTCTAAAAGTCTTAACTAAGCTATTGCATACTCCTAAATAATTTAAGGAGACCATAGCTATACCTGCGTCCGTCGTCAGCCCGCTGATGACAATTGCCTCAAAATTTAGGCACATCTTCGCCTCGACGTCGGGATCGCTATGCCACTTTCGGATTCCCAATAGGATGCCTAGAACTCCCTAGATCTGAGTTAGAAGACTTAGGAATTAGAGAGAAGAGAGGGAAAGGTGCAATTTGAAATGAAATCTCGGCCCCCTATTTATAGGCGGAGTTCGGAGCCTCCGAACCTGGTTCGGAACGTCCGAACACGATCGGAACCTCCGATCCCATCTTCGGAGCATCCGATCGCTCAATATTATGTCAGCCATGATGTCACCTTGCTGACGTAAGTGATGACGTGTGCCCTGGTCCCGATCGGAACGTCCGATCTTACCGACGGAGCTTCTGATCCACTTCGGAGCCTCCGATCCTGAGTTCGGATCCTCCGATCCAGTTCGGAGCCTCCTGACTTGGTTCGGAGCTTTCGAACCCTACGGACCTTTGGGACCTTCCCGGCTATTTTGAGTCTCCTGAATCCATTTCTGGACTCCGTTAACCCCTTTTGGGATTTCCTGATCCATGTTTTACTTAATCTAAACATGATTACGCGATTAATATACTCATTAATCGCTAATTCTGGATACGGGTTACTACATTTTCCCCCCCTTAAAAGATTTCGTCCTCGAAATCTAAGGTAATACCTCAAGAACGTATCAGAAACCCTTACTCAAGTGTCTGGTCGAAATATCCTCTGACATACTCAGACTCCCGTCAAATTCTCTGCAAGCTTCATTAATGCTGAACCGCATTAACATTTTCCCAGCTGAAAATTACTGCGCTACTGGTCAACAATCGAACTTCCCTTGCGCTAGCGTATCGTATCACTTATACTTCTTTCACTTGGAACACGATCTTCCTGACCACGAAGGATACAATACCCGCTTGGTTAAGATTATTGTCTCAAAGGAAATCTTATACTGACGAAAACCAAGTCATAACCTGACTGGTTTACGACATTCGTAGAATTACTTCTCGAATCTAACCATCTAATGGTTCCAAAAGTTCTCGGTGCTCAACACCTCTAGTCAGGAAATACTTTCCCAACACTGTGCCCTGATGATAACTATCATCACTTGCAATTTATGACGCTACGTCATCTCCTAGCCATTGACCTGCGAAATCACGCATACATTGAAATGGAAGTCATCACGCCTCTGATGATCTACATCATCTCGATCATAGGTTATTCACCTCATGAATTCAATCGATGGACGTCCTCCTGATAGTTATACATACTCGCAATCACTGTACGCTCATCAAGACTAAGGCAAGCTCCCACCAATATGCTCGACTGGGACATTCCACAGTGCACAGACATATGGAAACGCTTCCTATTCCGTCTCGAAACTCGACAGTCATTGCACCTGGTATAACTCAACTCAGAGTCTCTGATAATACCATCAGCTCATACCAACCTCCCAAGGTTGAACATACTAATCCTGGAACTAAATCCCAACGGATTCTCAATAGTCAAATCGTTCCCTTTTCGAATGCATCAGTCTCAGCACTGAACGATCTAACTCGTCGATTCCCTAGTCAATCCTGGGAAATACTTGTACTCGAAGTAACTTGCCACTCGACGCACATCCAAATATCGTCCATTGCTAAAGCACAATATCCTTGACGAATGGTCCGCATTGATGTGGCTTGTCGACTGGAAAGAACAAAGTTGCTTCATCGCTATCTTGCAAAATCTTCAATTCCCACAACAATCTTGTTGGCTACTAAGTTGAAATTCTACTATCTCTGTCATTTCAGAGACATCGTTCATCACACGCTAGAAGACTAGTGACACATCCTGCTAGATCTCGAGGATTAGATCCTAGCTAATGTCACACAAATCAGACAACTGATGTTTCCTTGCTAATGTCCATTAGCATTTCCTACTACTCGTCGGATCCAACCACAACGATACACATAGATGCCCTCACTAACCGAAACGTCCGGTCAACAATCTTCACTATTGTTATTCAATGGAAAACTCTCACATGAGACAACAACATGATCCTTTCCTGATCTATTGCTATCACTAAGCAATTGATTGAATCAATATCAGCTTCTTTCTTAACAAGAATTCACTATACTGGAAACTACCAACTCACTTGCTTGTCTCCACTGTCAATTTAGCACTTAACTTGATCATACAAGTCTACTTGCAATCGTTTCCAATTACAGCAATCCCAGAAAATTCATCTCTGGCGATCATTGAGACTAAATAACTCAAATCTCCGATTTTTCTGAGATGGTATTCAGTACTCATCCCATAAGCATTACTTGACAAAATACTATTCCAAGTATTTCTTAATTGCTACATCCTGATCAACCCTGATTGGTTCAACCAATCGAATCCATCGATCTACTTAAGCTCGCACTTATCAGATCAAAACACCACTGATCATCCAACCTACATGGCTCGGTCAATAACTATGACTTAGCTGCCACAAAGAACCATTTCCAAACGGTGTCAGATCACGATACATAAGTAGTTTACTTGGCACAAGTCCTGCTCCTTTTCAGCACTACTAACCGCTGCTTCGTATTTTGAACTTAACCATCCTAACTCTGACAGAGTTAGCCAATAACCACTAGTAGTTACTAGCACAGATCCCGTGCCACCTTAGCACTACTAATCGTTGTCTTGTTCACCCAAGGCAAACATCAAAAGAAACTAAGCCCATTTCCATCCCATGGAAAATCCTACACTCAATCTCTGAAAATATCAGACAGTACTAGTGCAATCACCGGACTCACTTGCCTCGTTCATTCAGGATGAACATCGCAATTCGTCAAGTCCATGAAGAATAACTAAAGAATCCCAAAGATTTCCACAATCTTCGGGCACAATCTTGATTATATCCCTCGCTTAAAATTGTTCAACAAATTAAGACTGAGGTAACTTACCACGATAACCCACTTGGACAATCACCAAGGTTTACTGGTATCACGCTTCCCTCATGCCTCAATTAGTCTTATACAATCCTTAGCGTCTGATACAACCCCATGATTGATGAAAGACTAACATCGCTGGAAATACTCACCTCCGAGTCAACGTCTCAGATAGTCTTCACTCTCCCCTCCTGAATAAGTCTCATATCAGGAGAATCCAATCATATTTCTAATATGATACTAGTCATATGATATCCTCAATCATCATGGTGTAGTCCTCGTATTCGAGTCAAAGTCTCGTAACAACATCCCATCCAAGTGCTTGGATGACTACTATCACTCTAACCACAATTCTGAGGACAACCCCTAGTCATCGCTGGTAGAAATCTGCCCGCCTACTAGATCCACATGTCTAGCAGTAACCCATAGGTCAAAACCTATCTGCTAAGAGTACACACTCGTCAAGAAAATCCCTCCATGACTGGTTCCCACAGCAGAATACTCAAACTATATCTCTGGCACACCAGACAATATCAAACCATCGATATCAAACTTGATATCTAATCCAAGGTCATACCTCGTCGTGACTGTCACCAAATACCTAGACTGAGTAGCCTTCCCACCGCCAATCCTGAAGCACCAAAGCTCCCAGATAACACTGGCATAGGGTCGCGCCCTATCACGTCTAGTCATGGTCATAGTCCACAACTCTCGACATATACTGGACCTGATATCCCTGAAGAAAAACCCATCATCACAAGTCTACACCTACCAAAGGTTAGGCAGCCTACTATTCTAAGGAGACAACTTAGAATAAAGCCCAATGTTCTAAACCGAACAATACCCTTAATGCCTCTAGATGAGTACACTCATCGTTGGCACTAACTTAGTCCACCGACTAACTAGGTCAATCCTAGGAAAATGCCCAGACTAACCGCAAATCACACTGTCACAGTCGGCCCACTCAAATCCCATGAGTTACCACAGTTGAACACTAATCAATTAAAACAATTACAATCCTAGCAAAATCACTCGCAATCATTCACGAATTTGCTGGATAAATAAAACATGTATCATTGCTTCCATTTATGTACAATTTCTCAATTACAATTCCATGTAATACATACAGTATTCAAAATACAATGAAATGATACAACCAAAGTATGATGATTCATTACAACTGAAATACTGTTTACAACTACATCAATACAGTATTTAAATCATCGTACTAGTCTTCGTTTCTTGAGCATGAAGCTTCTAATCAACACACGCATCGATACAAGCATACTCCCGACCAAGTCTCTCTACACATCCTCCTACAAAGAACTCCGGTGAAATGGCTCGTGATAGCTAACCAGCTATGCTCTGCGTCAGTGCATGTCAGTCGACTCCTTCTGCTCACGATCTACCATCAGCGTTCTTATTGTATTCATATCATGCTTTTGAACATGAAGTTTCCCGTGTGCCTACCGAACGCATCGATATCAGCATACCGGCAAAACCATGTTCTGCATGAGGTTAAAGACCTCACGCTCGAAACTTGTCATGCTTTAGGCACTCGAGGCATTCTCTGGTGAAGGTCTATCTGACAATCTCTCCAACTATGACTGGAGAATCTTCAGAGTAGTGTCATCATGGTATGGACTGTACAGATGCAAGCATCAAGTGCGTCCCATCCAATGCTCTGCCACTGCCTCTGACATCCGGTACTCGATACAAAGCTAGGATCCACATGAGTAGAAGTCTTGAAAACTCGGACACGATCCATCACTCCTGTCCGCACTTGCTAGAATCCCATAAGCCAAATCTTCAAAAATCCTGCCGATGATGATAATCTCTGGGCAAACTAATTGCCGCACCATCACTTCTTCAAGGTCTCATCCATCCTATAAGGATAACCCAAAGTCTCATTACTATATCCCAAGTCTCTTGCAGGCATATGCTTTGATACCAATAAATGTAGTGACCCTACCCGGATCCACTACCTAATCAGAGTTTTAAGAGCATAATTAAACATGCATTAAATAAATCGCTGCGGAAGACTTAAATAAAAACAGACCGGCAGAATACAACCGGTTAAATAAATTCGATTTATACAACCAAATCGAATAAATAGCCTAAAGGCAAAACCTACAACTAATTCTGCTGTCTTCACTGGTCATTGGCTACTCCAAGATCCGGGTGCTCAATCCTGCACCTACACCTGCCCCGTCGAATGGGGTGTCCAAATACACAGAAAAGACTGGACATGAGCTCTAAGCTAAATACGAAAGCACTGGGTAAAACATACAAATATGATGCATGCAAATGATAGGGTATCCATATCTGGGATAACTATATATAACTGCTCAGTAATGGCGCCTAGGACATGAGTGGTACAACCCGGGGAGCAAACCCTGCGTACACTGCTCATTCCTACAGGACGTGGACCGTGTCCCCTGACGCTAGCCACCCATGACCCGTCAGTCAATGGGTCCTAGACATCAACCGTCCAGACAGGGCTGATCGACCCTATGTGGCTCATCTCATAAGATGGACAGGCACAATATGATATGCACATGTTGCATAATAAATGACATACAAAATGCAACATATAAGCATGCAAAACCCGCTGGCAATCTCAGTCTGTACTTGCGTACCTTACTACAGGCAGTCCTAGCAGTCCCGCTCTAGGTTCCAAGTCTATATCAGCTCTACAATGCAAATATCCCTGCATCAATAATTAAGCTCTAAAAGCCTTAACTAAGCTATTGCATACTCCTAAATAATTTAAGGAGACTATAGCTATACTTGCGTCCGTCGTCAGCCCACTGATGACAATTGCCTCAAAATTTAGGCACATCTTTGCCTCGACGTCGGGATCGCTATGCCACTTCCGGATTCCCAATAGGATGCCTAGAACTCCCTAGATTTGAGTTATAAGGCTTAGGAATCAGAGAAAAGAGAGGGAAAGGTGCACTTTGAAATGAAATCTCGGCCCCCTATTTATAGGCGGAGTTCGGAGCCTCCAAACCCGGTTCGGAACGTCCGAACACGATCGGAACCTCCGATCCCATCTTCGGAGCGTCCGATCGCTCAATATTACGTCAGCCATGACGTCACCTTGTTGACGTAAGCGATGAAATGTGCCCTGGTCCCAATCAGAACGTCCGATCTTACCGACGGAGCTTCTGATCCACTTCGGAGCCTCCGATCCTGAGTTTGGATCCTCCGATCTAGTTCGGAGCCTCCTGACTTGGTTCGGAGCTTCCGAACCCTACGGACCTTCGGGACCTTCCCGGCTATTTTGAGTGTCCTGAATCCATTTCTGGACTCCGTTAACCCCTTTTGGGATTTCCTGAACCATGTTTTACTTAATCTAAACATAATTATACGATTAATATACTCATTAATCGCTAATTCTGGATACGGGTTACTACATTTACACTATGTTGATTATTGAAGTGATCAAAATCGAAACCTCCTCTGTCGAATTGGAATCAATTAACATGCAAGGAAATAACTGGCCAGGAAATTCACAAGACAAATATAAATTCAATAAACAATGAATTCAAATCAAGTCTGAAAATCTCAAATAAACAAACGAGTTTTCTACATCAATTGTCTGGCCCAATCACGTGGCCTTGATCGAATAAAAACTACTACTCACTAATAAACATAATTAAATAAACCAAGTCTAAAATCATAAAATAAAAAATACTAGAGTAGAAGAAAATCTGGAGAAGTTTGTTCCACAATCGCCGTAAGCTTCACGCGTACTCAAAAAGACAAAAAGTCTGGAAAAAGAGTATATAATTTCTATTTATAGGACCGCGCCAATTAGAATCCTCCTAAAACTAAAATTCTCGGACTTTGCACCTCACGAACACGCGAGCGCGCGCATTGCATAGCTCGTGCGCGCGTACCTATAAAAAACAGTGATTCCTCTGGAAAACTCTTCTGCGCGCGCGCGGGGTAGGAGCTCGCCCGCGCGCGCATTAGCCTGGATGCCTCTGGATAATCCTTCTGCGCACGCGTGAGCAAGAGGCTCACACGTGCACGGCTTGTCCGCACAGGATTCCCAAAAAATGCTTATTTTCCTACAAAATTCAACCAGGAGAGTATAATGCATACACATAAAATAAAACACAAATAAAACTCACGAAAATAAAATAAATGCATGCAAAATAAATATAAAATGACATAAAATAATGCATACTAAACATACTTATCATTGATCATGATGGATTTCGTGACCCATTTACCGGTGAGCTCGAGGAATTGTGATGCTATCTGGGTTGTGGTGGATCGACTCACCAAGTCAGCACATTTCATTCCTTATAATCGGGACTACAGTTTTGACAAGATGTCACGTTTGTACATCCAAGAGATTGTTCGATTGCACGAAGTGCCTGTGACCATTGTCCGTGATCGAGACCCCAGGTTTACTTCCAGGTTCTGGGGGAGTCTTCAGCGCGCTATGGGTACTATTCTTAGCTTGAGTTCAGCTTATCACCCAGAGACTGACGGACAGTCAGAGCACATGACTCGTACTTTTTAAGACATGTTGCTAGCATGTTCTATGGATTTTGATCCAGCTTGGCAAGATCAGTTGCCATTGATTGAGTTTGCGTACAACAACAGTTACCATTGCAGTATTGGGATGGCTCTGTTTGAGGCGTTGTATGGGCGACGGTGTCGTACTCCACTGTTCTGGGAGGAAGTGGGGGAGCGACAGGTTGAGGGACCAGAGTTAGTCTAGCAGGTTGTTGATATTGTTGGACAGATCAAGAAGTGAATTAAGATTGCACAAGATTGATAGGCTAGCTATGCGAATGTCAAGCGCAGACCTTTGCAGTTTGAGGTGGGTGAGAAAGTATTCCTAAAAGTCTCACCATTTCGCAGGATTTTGAGATTCAGTCTCAAAGGTAAGCTATCTCCTGGGTTCATTGGTCCATTTGAAATATTACTAGAAAGTGTTGGAGATCTGGCTTACATGTTGGCGTTACCGCCATATTTGTCAAGTATCATGACGTGTTCCATGTTTCACTGTTACGACGGTATGTGGTAGATGAGTCTCATATCTTACAGCCGTCTGAGGTACAGTTGGACTCGAATTTGACATACGTGGAGAGACCTTTGTGTATCATAAGTCATAAGGATAAGGTGTAACGCAACAAGACCACTCCTATTGTTCTAGTACAGTTGCAACGCCGAGACACTAAAAAGGGCACTTGGGAACTTGAGAGTCGTATGCGTACGGATTATCCAGAGTTGTTTTGAATTGTTTTATTTTCAGATTGTATCTTGTAAAATGTTCAGCCTGAATAAAAGATGTTTATTCAGTATTAACTGCATTCAATACTTAATATTGTTCGAGGACGAAATATCTTAAGTAGGGGGAGAATGTAGTAGCCCGGTTCCATTTTATAAGATTAAGTGATTTTAAACATGTTAAAAAATGACATATAATTTTAAAAGTGTCAAAACATGTTTAAGGAGTCATTATTTGGTTAAAATAAGTGGATAATCAGATCCGGAACGTCCAAAAATGGTAGGAAGTGTCCCGGAGGTCTCAAAACAGACCAGAAACAGCCAAACGAGTTCGGAAGGACCAGACCCGAACGTTGCGTTCGAACCCGAACGGACGCAACGATCCGGACCAGAACATTGCTTTTGATCTGAGAAACGTTGCGTCCGTTCTGCTGGCTGGACAGGTGTCGACGAGATCATGACACGTGGCTGGATGGTGCAAGAACGTTGCGTCCATTCTAACGAACATTGCATCCGTTCTGCTGGCAGGATAGATGTCAACAAGATCATTACACGTGGCTGGACGGTGCAGAACATTGCGTTCATTTGCCAGAACATTGCGTCCGTTCTCCGTTTATAAATATGGGCGAGATTTGCTCATTTTCAGCCATTCAGAATCCTCTCCTTCGCCCATATGGCTCTATTTTAGGGCCTTTTGGGTACTCTTATTTTAGAGTTGGAGTAGGAAGTTTATATTTTAGTATAGTCAGACAGTGTTTGACATAGTAGCGGACAATGTCCGCAGTAGCAGCCAGGCGGTGGAGCTCTGGCGAGGCGTCTAGGAGTCGTAGCTAGGCTATGCCCAAGCTCTGGGGCATGCGTCATCAGCGGGTTGGCGACGGACGAAGGTATGGCTTTGGTTCCCTATAGAAAATAGGGAGTAGGCTATAGTTTAATTAAGGCTTTTAGAGTCTATTAGGCGATGTTTGGCATGCTAGGTAATGCATGGGTTATTTATGTTGTAGTGATGCATGGTAGGCTTGGACCTAGGAGGGAAGCTTCTAGGATCTGCCTTAGTAAAGCACGGAAGTATTATTCGAGATATCCAGATTGAGTATGCATGTATTATGTGTTTGTATGGATTATGTGATTGCATGTTTTATATGCCTTTATATACAGCATGTCATGACTGTATGTTGCATACATGAGTATATTGAGCATTTACCTTAGAGGTATCCTGTAGTAGGGTGCTCACCCTGAGTTTGTGGATGGTTGGATACGTAAGTCTTGTGTCAGGTCACCTTTATGGTTGGACACATGTACTAGTATTAGGTCACCATTATCCACTGGGTATATGAGTCACCTCCTGATGCGACGGCGCAGCATGCTATATACCTTGGGCCCGGTCTATGAGCTTGTTTCTTGACCTAAGTGTCTTGGTACCCAGTTCATTTGCATTCATGCGCATATATTAATGTATACTCATACTCTCGTACTGAGCATGTTAGGCTCACTTCCAGTTGTTTTATGTCGGCTGGATGTCCTATTCCATGGGGCAGTTGCAGGTAGTTCTCCCGGAGATAGGGAGGTTAGGTGATGACCAAGGCTGGATAGCAGGGATGACCACTAGGATTTGCTTTCATGGTATTTGACTTACTTTAATTCCGCAGTTACTATGATTTAGATTTATTATTGATTAATTTCATGCTTAAGCTTTTGATTAGTAGGTGATCACGGTGCGGGTCATTACACAGAATCTGTACAATTCTTGTTACAACTCAAAGTAACAGAAACAAAACAAACTAAACCCAAACAGAGTTTACCCAAGTCAAATCACACCGAAACATGTGCAATGATATTATGAACTGATACGTCAAGTGTCTGGAATCAATAATACAGATGATTAAAATGCTTACAACTGAAATACTTGTTACAGTACTTACAATCTGATTATATGTAGAAATCTTACATTATGTATATGATACCTTATACAATTCAACTATCGTAATCATCTTGGTATCATATGATCTTGAACATGAGATTGTTGATTGCCTCCACTATGCTTCTGGTAGAACCTCTTCCTCCCAATATCTATAAGACCTTACCAATCTACCGGATCCTTCCAATATTGTGGGGTCCTTTTTTTGGTAGATTAAGTAGGATCTTCATTACAATCTCTCCAACTGCTTGTGGAGAATATTTAGAGGTGCCCTCCTAGGTCAAAGCAAGATGGAAAGCAGCATCCCATGCATTTCTCCCAGTCCTCTGCTACGTCCAGAGTCTCATACTCGATCATCTTCTTTGGTCCAAACTTTCGGAACTTATATAAGTCGAATCTCCGACGATCATTGATAAGTGTGTTTCATGCATTATTTTGTGTAAGTTTTTGAGTCCATTTTGCATGTATTCGTGTTGTGTTATTGTCATTTAAGTTTAATTTTATTCTCTTTCATGCATATTAACTTTATTTCACTTCTCCTGGTTTATTTGTAGGTACAATGAAGAAAGAATTATTTTTGGACACAAGAGAAGTGCCACGTGAAGGAATTACGAAGCAGCAATTGTCCAAAAATTATTTATGATGTAAATTGATCCAAATACTATCTCCACCATTCAAAGTGAAGTACAAGATGTTGTGAAGCTGCTTTCAAAATTTTGGCTCGATCCGATGATTAGAACTCCGAATATGAATTTTTTTAAGAATTATGCGCAAAGAAAAAGGACCCAGGGCGCCCCTGCACCATGTAGAAATAAAATGACGTGCTCAAGCGGGAAACGAAGAAAGTTTTTGGTTGGATAGAGAGTTTGGCGCTCGAGCGGGTGTTTTTGCCGCTCAAGAGCGATCGCGGAGAAAAGTTTTCTACTTTTCGGACTCTTTTTGAAAGGAAAAAAAGTTATGGACTCTAGGGGATGTATATATACAAAAATACATCAGATTTCGAGGAGACTTCACGCGGGATTGGGAAGAACGGTGGCTAGGGCTTGGGATAATTGAAGAGCCTTCATCTTTTTCTTCTCCGTTATTTTTATTTTTATGATTTAAACTACTTTTTGAATTATTTTCTTGATTATTGAGTAGTTTTCTTTTCAACCAAGACCACGAGATTGGCTCGAAACTAATTTATATTTGAGACTTGGTTTACATGTTTGTTATATTTTAGATGTTTCCAGTTATTGATTGATGTTAATATTTCTTGTGAATAGTCTGATCACCTACTCACATGTGTTGATTAATCACGAATCAAAAGATGATTGATTAAAGATAGCTTCAAAAATATCAATCAACATATGGTTAAACCGACTAAAAATAGTAATCGGTTTCAGTATGCGGTTTTAGGTGAGAACTGGATTTTCATAAATATTGAATGCATTTGAGTTTGATTCGAATTAATTAGAAATAATTTATCCCTCCAACTTAAATAGGTTTAACAAGTCCAGAAATAGATTGTGATTGGAATAAACATGATTTTCAGTCTGTGCCACGAGAATGCATAAATTTGTTCGATACCTTCGTGTGTCCTGGTTGTCTTATTTTAACTTAATTTATTCTTAAGCTTTAGTTATTGGATAGTTCCATAATTATTTATTATTTTCATTCTTATTTGTATTTAATTCATCATAATCCTTTTTTTAATTTTGTCTAGATTAAGTAAAATAATTAGATCTTGAGAATTAATTGCAGTCTCTATGGGATCGATATTTGGAAGTGTTGTCCATATACTATTACTTGACGTAGTGCACTTGCTAGTTCTAACCAAATTTTACGGTCAATCATCCTGGTAAAGATGACAGTGAATACATGTATATCTCATGATATTCTCATTCCAACACCCGTTTCTGTCGCAACTGCTACCATCTTCTAAATCGGTCATATACAAAAAATACCACAATTTTTAATCCTAAAAATCTCACCAATCTCAACTATGTCCCAAAGATACTAATGCATGCTCTGATACCATAAATGTAGTGACTCTGCCCGGATCACCTATTAACAGAGTCTTAAGCATTCAATAACAATAATCAGAAAACTTAATCAGAGTTACTAACAAATAAGCATAAAAAACTGGAATAAAAGTATATACCAAATAGAAGCTTAATCTAGAAACCACCGGCGACCCTTGCTACCAAGCTCTGGTCACCGACAAACCACTGATACCGCTCTTTGTCCATCTACATACATGCCACATCTAATGGGGTATCCAAGAAATACAATAACATGTACGTGAGCGACTACGCCTGTAAGGCCCGAAAATATTAAATTATTAATTATGGGATTTGAGAATTAAATTTCATATTATGGGTTAATATTGATTTGAGAAGTTATGAAAATGATAGATTTAATTTTCGAGCCGAAAAGATTTAATTTCAAAATTTATGGATTTTGAGAATTAAATTCCGAGAATTCTTAAATTAAAAAGAATAAATATTCGATTTGAATATTTATGGAATTTAAGATTTACATTCCATGTTTCGGAAATTAAAGAAGATGAATTTGGAAGATACAACTCGATCAGGGACTGATTTGCAAATATTGACATTTGAAGGGTTGAAGTGCAAACGGTCGGGATTATTTAATTAATCCGAATTTAATTTATTTTAATCCGAGTATATTTAATTTTGGAATATTTAGAGTTTTGATTTAAATTATAATATTCTTAAATTATTTTGGATTGAAATTGAATTAAAACGACGGTCGAGGACTGAATTGCAATTACTGAAGACTTGAGGGACTAAATTTCAATTTATGCAATATCTATCCAATTTAATCAGATTTCTCAGCATTTACACGTGCATAGATGGGAAAGAATTCAGAAACTGAACAGAGAGCCGAGAGCTCATCTTTTTCTTTTGATTTTGATTTCTTCAAATCGCCGTAACTTTTGATTCGTTCGTCCGATTTCGATTCCGAAAGATGTTCTGGAATCCTTGCGATGATTACTTCGATTTGACGTAAGTTTCTGATTACTTCGGTATGGTTTGAAGATTGAAATATTGCAGAGATCAGATTATAAGTTTCTAATTGTGTTTTTGAACTTGTATGCATTCCGATATCGAAACCGAATTGACGAATGACTATTGTTTGTATTCGTTTTGATTTCCAGCAAATGTTTTCAGTTATATAGACTATGATTTTGCTGGTATGATGATTATGATGGGATTATATAGCTGATTGAAGATATACAATTTGTTGGAATAGTTGAAAATGGTTTCGATATGTCGTCGGTTACCGATTTTTAATCGCTATGCCGTCGATTCGTGTTTTGAGACAAGTTTGATAGCTGATTTTTGAGATGAGATGTTCTTTGATATGTTTATGATAATAGCTGTTGGTTTGAAGAGTTGCATGACAATGAACGGATATGAAAAGCCGTATGAATGGAATCGAAATTAGAAATGAATTCGATACCGTAACGATTCCCGATTTTCAATCGCTATGATGCTTGGTTATGTTTTGAAACCATACTAATAGTCTATGATTGAGCCAATGATCTTGGGATTGTATACTGATTTTGTTAGATGATAATCTTTATATTTCAGACGTGCTACGAGCTCAATCAACTCAAGAGGTCGAATTGTGAACCGAGGAAGTTCGCTTGTGGTTTGAAATGAATTTGATTGAAGATGTGTTGATGATTTTGACTCGATTCTGAAAGGAATGAATTGAACAAATATTGATGTGAATGTTTTGAGATCGCAATTTAGATTTGAAGAATTCAAAACAGACTAAATACGAAGGTAAAAGTGGACTACTATTTGATTGGGATTACAACTCGAGATGGTTTGTATCGAGTTCCCCTAAATCACATACTTGTTTGTTTATTTGCTCTTATGTGTTTTTATTGGAGTTGTTGAATAAGTCTTAATGTTAATGAATGTGGTTTGATTGATATATATTGCATTCATCTTGAAAGACTTATTCATTGATTTTGAAATGAACGGAAACGTTCGAATAGACGATTTGAGGGATTGTATATGTATGGCCTGGGTGGTTGTTTCAGCCTAGCGTCTGATTTACATATATAATGGCTTCAAAGTCTAGAGAAGTGAGATAAGTAGCCCCACCTCGATCGGGAGAGTCCGTGGATTAGTTATGATATCTACTTCTCGGGATCCCAACCGATGAAACGATAGAATTCGAATAGTGAACCTTGTTTTAAAACATGCATTGCTTTTCCTTATATCATGATCTTGATATATGTTTATATGCATGTTTAGTTGCTTTTATTGTGAAATATATTTCTCACCGGAGTTATCCGGCTATTGTTATGTTGTATGTGTCATGGCAATAGGCGGGAATGGAACAGGGCAAAGGCAATCTTGAAAAACAAGGGATGAGGAGAATAGCGTGATGATCCGAGTTTAGATGGTTGTGTGAGCTGTCAAGATATTGTTGAGTGTCTTCAACATGACCTTGTTAGAGCTACTTGTACCAAGACTTGTTGGTTATCAAGTTGTTGTCTTGATGATGTATATAGGATTGGTAATGATGTTGTAATCCTTAAGACAATATGATGTAACTTAATGACTCTTATATGATATTTGATTCTAGCATGAGACTTTATTCTAGTGTATGGTAATCTTGTTTCTCTTCAACTATATCATGTTTAGGATATATGTTAGTTGTGGTTACAAGATTGAATGGTTGTTGTACCAATATACCATGAATGACTAGAGTATGTGGAAGGAATTGCATAGCATTTGACAGCAAAAGCTCCTGATGTTTTCTGGAAAATGAGCTCGCTCGATCGGGGGATTATCACCGATCGAGCGAGGCCCTGAAGTTGAGAACATAATTGTGAGCATGAGTGGCTCGCTCGATCGGTGAAGATTAACCGATCGAGCGAGGCCACAATTGGAGCACATCCGAGAGTTGAACCAATGTGCTCGCTCGATCAGTAGCTTTTTACGGATCGAGCGAGGTGCTCCATTTTAAAAAAAAAAATTTACTTTGTTTAGACTTTGGTTCTTTGTCTATTAATTACAATAATTTTATTAATGAGAGATTAGAACTCGGGTCCTCACAACAGGTGGTATCAGAGCGTAAGTTCTTGGACTGAGATAGAAGCTGAGCGGGGTAGATTGAGTCACATGCATTTATAGTATAGCATGATTATGCATTACTTGATTTGATGATTCGCTGATTTGATAAATTGCATGTGAGCATGATCTATCTTTGAAATTCAATTGCCTAATTTACTGATTTGTAAATTTTTTAAATTTTTACCGTTTTGTTATATGATTTTTATCGGGGGATGTAAGCACCCATAATTGAATAGAACAGTGTTCTTTGGGTGACGTAAGCACCCCAGACTGACAGAATAGTATGGCCAGACTGAACAGAATGGTATGGTCAGATTGAACAGAACAGAACGGTATTACTCAGCTGAATGAAGTATCTCTGATTGAACAGAACAGAATATCAGCAAATGAATAGATGATATTGTAGATAACAGTTGGCTTGAAGAACTTGACTAGTTGTTCAAATATCGGAAAAATTCAGATGAATATCGGATTAGATTGATTGAATACCAACTTCGAAACCTAGCAACCAGCTGGTGGATTTTGATAAAGAAATGATAAGAAGGCAGAGGTATGTTGATTGTTGGTAAGTGCTTAGAATAGTATTTTGTTTATAGTTCTTTGCCACAACTGATAGAAATGATGAGAAAGAAAACATACCCTGTAGAAGTTGAATATTTTGAATTTGAGAAATGCCTTATTAGAATTTTCAAGCCTATTACAATTCTTTGAATTGTAAATGATGAAAAGCTCAAGATTGAGTAAATTATTTAATGGCTTGAATCCGCAGATTATGTCTGATAAATGTTGACGACTGAAACATTTTTTTTAAAAGACATAGTCCTGTTTAAGAGAATTGAAGCCGAATGATGAGTTAAGAGAATGGAATTGTAGACATGCAAGAGTATGTGAGATACTCACAACTTTATCTACAATTTTTATTCCAGAACAGATATGAAATGAATGATATGAAATTAAATCTCTAACTCTAGCAAATTGAGATGGAGTAGTTTGCTTCTGAATGCAGAGTATATTAGAGATTAGTACACACATTGTGGAGGATGATATCCGAACAAGCAGTGTAAATAAAATTTAGGTATGTGTGTTAGAATCTGTTAGAAGGAACATGGATTCTAAGAATATTCGAATGAAGAACAAATAGCAGAAGTATACAGAGGATCAGAATGAAATTGCACCTGAGAATGAAATTTCAGGTAACAGATTTATTTTGTTTTAATCTGTTTATTATTGGTGCAATAGATACATAATAGCTGAACGCTTATTATATGGTCCCCTCTGTATCAGAAAAGAGATTTTGTGAATTAAACTGAAGAAAAGAACTATTGCTTCGATGAACTAAAACCGAATATGATATTGTTCATATGGGAACTATGCGGTTGCGATGCATGATAGATTATGAGAATATACCTAAGTACTGATTAGTGATAGTTTCAGATTATGGAATCACTGGATTTTGTGATTTAACCAATCAGTATGATGATAAGAAGCGATAAAATTAGATCAACAAGAACATGATGTGCATATGAATATGATGATATGATATAGAAACTCAAATTAAGATTCTGTGATTTCGGTTTGATATTTGATGTTTGATTACAGAAATATTCTGAAATCATTATATTTGATGCACGAGATATGTTCAAGATCTAAATTAGTATTGATAGGTATGCCAATGAATAGAGATTACAGATATGTTCCAGTAGGATTTTTTATTTTAGTTTAAGTTGTGAACTGGAATTCAATATTGAATTGAAGAATTGATGAATTTAGGAATTACCGACTTGTTGAGATTATGATTTGGATATTAATCTTGATGTTTAGAAGATAGATGATGATATAACAATCGGTTACAGATGAGTCTTTTCTTTGATTATGCTGAATCGAATACATCAATTGGACATATAATTCTTGAAATATTTGATTTCGAGTGGCTCTCCTTGTTTTGTCATAGAGCCTGAGTGATTTAATTATTCTGAGTTATGTGATGCAAGTGAGTTGTTTTCACTTTGCAGAGTTTGTTATCCAGAAGATTTGATTTTGGATGACCTTGATTGAGGGATTTTCTCAATCTTGATTTATTTATTTTTATTTTGAGAATTATTGATCCTTTGATAATATTTCAGCGTATTTTAAGATTGTGGCTCATAACTGATAGAAGAATTTGAATATGATCCATGATTTTTGGGTTAGATGATATGAATTGTCGGTAATTGGAGATAGGAATAAGGAATGAAATAGGCATCCGATGAATTGATTTCAGATTTCTGTGTATTCTGGTTTGAATATTCAGACGAATATATCACCAATCAGAATGATTTTTTTTAATAGAAAGTAAGGCAGAACTGTTCAGAAGATGAAAGAAACACAGAAATTAAACTGAAGTGATGAGAATTCAGTATAGAATACCAGATTAAGATATGAATTGAAGCCTCAGATCCGAATGAATGAATTCTATTAGGATTGATTATTTGATTGTGCCTGATATTTTCGAAAAGAGATGTCAGAATTTGAAGAATTGCACAACAATGAATTCAATATTCATTCGATAATTGTTTTATCAGAATATAAAGCAAATAGAAGTAACAGAATTAATACGTTTTTGAAGGAAAACGTACAGAGAGTTTCCGATGAAGTTGAAAATCATTGACCAGATGAGTTCAGTGATAAACTTCAAACATTGAAACGAGATTATAATGTGAAAGAATATTTTGCAAAACTACCATGATGAAACAGTATAGATGAAGTAAACAGGTGGTAGTTATGAACAGTATGATGGATGTTACTGTATACGATGATCTGTCTGTATGATCAAGTCACTGAATTGTGATTAGATTCGTTGCAGTAAGCCAAGAAATAATGTTTCAGATTGAAACATTGGGTTTACTATTAAATTTCAATACAGATGATCAGAAGACTTTAAGTACTTTTTGAGATAAAGGTACAGTATATTATTCTTAAATTGGAAGAATAGTCAGAGAAGACGAATCGAATTTTTGAGAATGAATTTTTATCTGACATGATACTGGTTATTAACAGCTCTGAATACTTTGAAATCTGTGAATACAACATCTTTTTCTATTAATGAACAGTCTGAATGGATTACTCAGCTTTTGCAGAATACACTGTATGAGATGTGACGAACAGCTATCTATTCAGATCTGTGAATAAGATAAAAATATGATGAAAATGCAAGAATGATTAAAATCTATTGTCTGAATTACGACTTTAGATTTAATTGATAGAATGTGGCATTGTTTGATTGACTGATGTTCTGAGAGTTGGTTATATGTGATTGCATTGTACCTTTTTCAATTGATGGATTATCTGAGTCGATTTTCCAGATATTGAGAATATTCTCAGAACTTCAATACCTGATTCGGTATTACTTGATTTGATATGTTGCCACTTGAAGATTATAATTCCTGTAACAGCTATTGAGCCGATTTTGAGATAATGCTATGATGGAAAGAAATCCAATTTCTTGTGTTGAAATGATATTACCAAGGTATATGACATCAGATAAGACATGATTTGTCGATATCAGATCGGATTTGATTTGAGATACACAACGAATTTGACGATGAATCTGTATGGAATGAAAACGGAAAAGAAGAACCAGAATTAGTAATTGAATGATAGATATAACTTTTGAAGCTGAAACTGATTAGTTAAGCGAAAAAGTTATTCGTGAAACATCATTCAATTCAGAGTAGAGAAAAAGCAGAATTTAATCTACAGATTCAGAATATGAAGTTGAATATTGAATTTCATTGAATAAGATATCAGATGGAATTGACGATGGAATTGATTTATTCTTTCCAGCTTGATACAATGAAGCTGACTTGTTTCACGTATCTAAATTAAGGAAGTATTGATAGAATCCTTCTGTGTACTTGAATCAGAAAAGAGGACTAATGAAAAGATTCTGAGGTAAGTCGAATATTCGACAGATTCTTGATTTAGAATAGAAACAACTCAGAGAGAATTCTTTTCAGTACTTAGAGTACAACTGAACAGATTCGAGTTGAATGATTGAAGTGAGAATAACTTCAGATAATCATTCAGTCTATCAGACTTGATATTTGGCTTGACTACGATTTCGAGGACGAAATCATTTCTTAGAGGGGAGGAATTGTAAGGCCCGAAAATATTAAATTATTAATTATGGGATTTGAGAATTAAATTCCATATTATGGGTTAATATTGATTTGAGAAGTTATGAAAATGATAGATTTAATTTCCGAGCCGAAAAGATTTAATTTGAGAATTTATGGATTTTGAGAATTAAATTTCGAGAATTCTTAAATTAAAAAGAATAAATATTCGATTTGAATATTTATGGAATTTAAGATTTACATTCCATGTTTCGGAAATTAAAGAAGATGAATTTGGAAGATACAACTCGATCAGGGACTGATTTGCAAATATTGACATTTGAAGGGTTGAAGTGCAAACGGTCGGGATTATTTAATTAATCCGAATTTAATTTATTTTAATTCGAGTATATTTAATTTGGGAATATTTAGAGTTTTGATTTAAATTCTAATATTCTTAAATTATTTTGGATTGAAATTGAATTAAAACGACGGCCGAGGACTGAATTGCAATTACTGAAGACTTGAGGGACTAAATTGCAATTTATTCAATATCTATCCAATTTAATCAGATTTCTCAGAATTTACACGTGCATAGATGGGAAAGAATTCAGAAACTGAACAGAGAGCCGAGAGCTCATCTTTTTCTTTTGATTTTGATTTCTTCAAATCGCCGTAACTTTTGATCCGTTCGTCCGATTTCGATTCCGAAAGATGTTCTGGAATCCTTGCGATGAGTACTTTGATTTGATGTAAGTTTCTGATTACTTCGGTATGGTTTGAAGATTGAAATATTGCAGAGATCAGATTATAAGTTTCTAATTGTATTTTTGAACTTGTATGCATTCCGATATCGAAACCGAATTGACGAATGACTATTGTTTGTATTCTCTTTGATTTCCAGCAAATGTTTTCAGTTATATAGACTATGATTTTGCTGTTATGATGATTATGATGGGATTATATAGCTGATTGAAGATATACAATTTGTTGGAATAGTTGAAAATGGTTTCGATATGTCGTCGGTTACCGATTTTTAATCGCTACGCTGTCGATTCGTGTTTTGAGACAAGTTTGATAGCTGATTTTCGAGATGAGATGTTCTTTGATATGTTTATGATAATAGCTGTTGGTTTGAAGAGTTGCATGACAAAGAACGGATATGAAAAGCCGTATGAATGGAATCGAAATTAGAAATGAATTCGATACCGTAACGATTCCCGATTTTCAATCGCTACGATGCTTGGTTATGTTTTGAAACCATACTGATAGTCTATGATTGAGCCAATGATCTTGGGATTGTATACTGATTTTGTTAGATGATAATCTTTATATTTCAGACGTGCTACGAGCTCAATCAACTCAAGAGGTCGAATTGTGAACCGAGGAAGTTCGCTTGTGGTTTGAAATGAATTTGATTGAAGATGTGTTGATGATTTTGACTCGATTCTGAAAGGAATGAATTGAACAAAGATTGATGTGAATGTTTTGAGATCGCAATTCAGATTTGAAGAATTCAGAACAGACGAAATACGAAGGTAAAAGTGGACTACTATTTGATTGGGATTACAACTCGAGATGGTTTGTATCGAGTTCCCCTAAATCATATACTTGTTTGTTTATTTGCTCTTATGTTTTTTTATTGGAGTTTTTGAATAAGTCTTAATGTTAATGAATGTGGTTTGATTGATATATATTGCATTCATATTGAAAGACTTATTCCTTGATTTTGAAATGAACGGAAACGTTCGAATAGACGATTTGAGGGATTGTATATGTATGGCCTGGGTGGTTGTTTTAGCCTAGCGTCTGATTTACATATATAATGGCTTCAAAGTCTAGAGAAGTGAGATAAGTAGCCCCACCTCGATCGGGAGAGTCGGTGCATTAGTTATGATATCTACTTCTCGGGATCCCAACCGATGAAACGATAGAATTCGAATAGTGAACCTTGTTTTAAAACATGCATTGCTTTTCCTTATATCATGATCTTGATATATGTTTATATGCATGTTTAGTTGCTTTTACTGGGAAATATATTTCTCACCGAACTTATCCGGCTATTGTTATGTTGTACGTGTCATGGCAATAGGCGGGAATGGAACAGGGCAAAGGCAATCTTGAAAAACAAGGGATGAGGAGAATAGCGTGATGATCCGAGTTTAGATGGTTGTGTGAGCTGTCAAGATATTGTTGAGTGTCTTCAACATGACCTTGTTAGAGCTACTTGTACCAAGACTTTTTGGTTATCAAGTTGTTGTCTTGATGATGTATATAGGATTGGTAATGATGTTGTAATCCTTAAGACAACATGATGTAACTTAATGACTCTTATATGATATTTGATTCTAGCATGAGACTTTATTCTAGTGTATGGTAATCTTGTTTCTCTTCAACTATATCATGTTTAGGATATATGTTAGTTGTGGTTACAAGATTGAATGGTTGTTGTACCAATATACCATGAATGACTAGAATATGTGGAAGGAATTGCATAGCATTTGACAGCAAAAGCTCCTGATGTTTTCTGGAAAATGAGCTTGCTCGATCGGGGGATTATCACCGATCGAGCGAGGCCCTGAAGTTGAGAACAGAATTGTGAGCATGAGTGGCTCGCTCGATCGGTGAAGATTAACCGATCGAGCGAGGCCACAATTGGAGCACATCCGAGAGTTGAACCAATGTGCTCGCTCGATCGGTAGCTTTTTACCGATCGAGCGAGGTGCTCCATTTTAAAAAAAAAAAAAAATTTACTTTGTTTAGACTTTGGTTCTTTGTCTATTAATTACAATAATTTGATTAATGAGAGATTAGAACTCGGGTCCTCACAACGCCCAATACGATTAGCACAAATATACAAACCTACTATGATGCATGCATCCAACTGGTTACTGGGTATCACATTTTCTGCTCAGTCTAGACGCCAATGAGTATGTAGTACCGTCTGGGGTCAACTCGACCCTGGTGGGTACATCCACACACTCGTCTGAACCACCGTAGTGTCAGTTCCCCTCAACACGGCATCTCCCGATGTCAGACAATATACAAGGAATATAGGGCTTAGCGACTCTACTCCAAATGCTATCTCGAAGGAGACTCGGCTCAACATGAATATGCACATACAACATAATATATCAAAGAAGTAAAACATGTATCATGACACATAATATGCAATATATAAGCATTCATACTCGCTGGTTATCTGAGTCAGTATTTACGTACCTCAATCAACTGGCCAAGATGTACAAGTTTCTACAGTCCAATTCTTCAAATCATGATAATACCATATAACTAATACTGGTCTATAAGCATTAACTAAGCTAATAGATACTCCCTAATACTAATAGGGATCTTGGACTATATCTGCGTCTGTCGTCAGCTTACTGATGTCGAAGGTCCTGACCCAAGCACAGCTCCGCTACAAGCCCTGTAGCACCTCACTAATGCCCAACCCTCAAGTATAAACCTAAAACCCTAAGAATATATATACTGATACACATTCAAACACATCCAAACACACAATAATTGTGAGGATTTCGTCGCCTATTTATAGACAAGGGTTCGAAAGCTCTGATCCCTAGTTCGGAAGCTTCGAACTTGCATGTCTTTCACGTGCTGAACTGTCTTGTTCGGAATCTCCGATCCCACCCTTCGGATGTTCCAATCTGATGCATGTGATTGCATGTCAAAACATTTGCGACACGTCATTAGTGCCTATGACCTAACTCTTCAGAAGTTCTGATCCTTGTTCGATGGTTCCGATCTCTCCTCAGCCTTTGAACTGCATCGCATGGTCCGAAATCTTCGGACCTTCCGAACTCACACTAATCCATGTTCGGAGCTTCCGAACTACCTGAGTCAACTTTGAATTTTGGACAATTTTCTGAAATCCTGGAGTCGATTTCTTGGTCTGATTAATCGTATTAAATTTTTTTAATCATGTTTAATCATTTAACTTGTAAAATGTGATTCGGGTTACTACAAAAAAAATTCTTATTATTTTAATTCATCTCTATTGTTTTCCATCGGTACTACAGCCAAAGTACTCATCAATTAATCAATAAACGATGAATATTTGAATGATAATTTAGTTACTTATATTAAAGGAGATATATATATCGTCTTGTCGAATATAGTTGTTATTAATTATTTTATGAAAATTTCAAGTTGTAAATGACATTGTAAATTAGATCTAAAATTCAAAAATATTATTTATATTGCATTAATTATTATATTTTCATTTTTGTCACGGATGATTTTATATATATTTGTATGTGTTCTTTGGTTTTTTATCCCCATCGATGAAATTCTTGAATCCTTTCCTTATTTTGCAACCGAAAAATAGTTGTTTCGCTTTCTTTGACATAAAACAAAATAGAAAAAATAAATATACCATATATATATAATATGAGTTTATTGTACCAAACCTCTCTGTGAAAATATTGAAAATTCATACCTCTTGTGACGCCTAAAATCCAATCCACTAAATCGCGTGCATTAATTTAATAAATATCAGGATTTTTATTTTTTAAGTTTAATTGATTTAAATTCTTTATCTGGATTATGTGCTATTAAAATATTTTATTATTTGTTCAAATGATTTTATTTTACTAATGATTTAATTAATGTTTTAATTATTTAATTTTATATTTTATCGTGCAATTTAAATTGTTCTAAATATTTTAAAGGTTTAAGCTTGCATAATTAAATTATTTTAATTTTAATTTTTAATAATTTAGTTTATTCTTTTAAATGATTTTTTTTAATTGTTTAGTTTATTCTCTTAAATGATTTTAACTGGTTAGCTTATTTGTTTAAATATTTTCGAGTGTCCAACTTATTTATTTTAAATATCTTAAGTTTAGCGGTTAATTATTTTAAATGTCTAGCTTATTTATTTAAATCCTTTTTAATTTCCCACATTATTTTAAAGGTTTTTATTTTCGCTTGTGTATTTATTTAAATTGTTTTTAAACGTTAGTTTAGTATGTTTAAATTATTTTAATCGCTCTACTTGTTATTTAAATATTTTACTCATTGGCATGGCATCAGAATATTTAAAGTGTTGTGTTTTAATTTCTGAATTTTTAGCTTGTGTTTTATTTTAGTGCAATTTAATTCATGGCCTTAAGTTTCAATTTTGAGAGTAGCACTTTTAATTAATTTTGAGTGGCACTTTTGCACTTGGAATTAAATCTAACCCTAGGTTTTAAAACACACACACCCACTAACTCTCTAAAATGCACACACACCATTCTCACACACACAGAGCAACCCGACTCCTTCCCTGTTCTTGGAGCTCGGCTTCTTTGATTTCTCCAGGAGCTCTTCAATCTTCGATTTCCCTCCAGAAAATCAATCCATGGTGAGCTAGGATGCAAGATTGAGCTCGGTTTCTCCATTTCTTCCCCGTTCGATTCTCAGCCTAGTTCTCGGCCGCGGCTTCGTCTCTTCTTTGGGATTTTCGATTTTTGTTCTTGTTTTGCCTAGGCAAGATTGTGGAATCGTTCTTGCATTTCTTTTTACGATTATTATGTGTTGAATTTGTTTATTGCTGCTACCCTCCCTATTTTCAGAATTTCAAAGCATATGCGTGCCCTGCTCCTTTGTTTCCTCTCGGCTAAAGTGTTTTCTGGGAATTTTGATTATCAGATGATTTGATTTGGTTCATATGTGAAGTATGTGTGATTTTAAAGCCTTGGAATGCATTGGTGATTATGCTAGCACCTTTTCTAAATTTTAGATTTTATTCCTTGGCTGTCATGTTTCGATATTTTTGTGTTGTGGATGGTGTTGGATGGTGTGGTGATTTAGGGGCTACCACGGGTGATATGTAGTTCACGTGGTAGCACCCGGGTTGTGCGTATTGGCTATTTTTAATCGAGGCAAAAAGGTTGTTGGTTAGAGGCTGTAGGAATCGAGTTCTTGGGGCTGGGGCTGGGGCTGGGGTTTTCACTAGCTGGAGCAATGGCCTTGGGACAGGGCTGCTTAGGGCTATGAATTGGGCTTGGTACAGGGCTGTTACGAGTTGGAGGATTTACTTTGGAAGTGAAGGGTCGGTCTCAAGTGTCATGCGAGTCTAAGGGGCGGCCTAGGTCCTAGTTCATAGGTCGGACCATGAGATGCCAAGTTCTAGGTATGTCTTGGAGGTAGGAGAAGTTCAAATGAGAAATTTACTATGGGTGAAGGGGCTGTCCAGTTAAGGTCAAGTAAAATAGTGCTATACTTGTGTTTTGGCCAAGGGTTTGGGTTTGGGAATTAATTTAGGATGTTGGGAATATGTTGGTCCAAATGGAAATCAATTCGGTTAAGATTGGATCGAGTTTTAGATTTTTTAAACGTTAAGGTTCAGAACTTTGTTAAAGCAAAGGGGCTGCTGCCTGGAACTCATTTCTTTTGAAAATGCTCGCTTAGGAAACAAAATTTCGAGGATGACTTCCCTACTTAGTTCTAAGAGTCGTGGAGTCGTAGTTTCAAGCGGAATCCTTTTTGGTTAATAATCGAACAAGTTATAGATTTTGTGGGCAAACCGCTCAATTTTGTCGTAAGTGCAATTTATGGGTTAAATCTTCCATCCTTGGGTATAGTTCCTAAATCACCATTCCAGTCTTTCACCATCAAGTCTTTTGCATGTAAATTGAGTAAACATATTTTCTTTGAGTTCATTTCTTTCACTTGTGCATGCTAAGTCCTATATCCAATAAAGATAGAAAATTACTTTTCGAACGAGGTGAACTGATTGTGACTATAGAAATGACGTGTATGTGTGGGGTTGAGAGGCATCTTGACCTACCTTACCAAATATAAAAATGACGTGTATGTGTGTGGTTGAGAGGCATCTTGACCTACCTTACCAAATATATGGCAAGATCGGGTTGGGTGTTATCCTGACTTCCTTGTGGCATAGTGCACTGCAGCCTTGATCATGATCGAAACCACAGGGTCACAACTCAAGGATCTAAGTTCACTATTTATATGATTATTTTCAGAACCATGTTATGCAATTTATTGAGTTATTTGACTTAGCCTTGCACTTGTCATATTCATGTACTCGCATCTTTTACATGTTCATTATTTTTAAGTTCACGCTAACAGTTATTTTATTACGCACTATTTTGAATTCTGTGTGTGCTTGTAGTTATTTAGCACTCGTTATCGCCCCCATGATCTTGCTGGGTCTTTTAGACTCACCCCACTTCTTCCTACTTTCAGGTGAGGTGCTTTTCCTTGAGATCGAGGGGCAAGACTATCGAGTGGACTGCGATGCGGGCACGGCACATCCCTCCGACCTATGTTCACCTTCCGCATAGTTATTGCAAATTTCTATGTCATGGATCATTTATTTTGCTCAATTGCCAAATGCATATGTATTGTTTCGATAGCTTTGTTTACGAGCATGAAAATATTAGATTTCTAATCTTGTAAATATTTGATATGTCAAACCACTCTCTTGGGTCTCGTTCTTGTCTCGGCCTAGTTTCTGGTGTCGTCAATCGTCTATTTCTTTCATTTTATTTTGGTTGTTGTCTGAGACAGGTTGGTTGTAATATAAACAGAGAGGTCATGCCGAAATTTTTAATAAAATTTTCTTAAATCCGCATTTTATTTAATTATTAGTTAAAAATGAGTCAGGGTCGTTTCAGTTGGTATCAGAGCATAATTCTGGTTTGGGTTGTGCCTACTACCGGTTGCAAGAAACTCGAGAAGTCTCGCCTCAAGGTCTGTAAGTTTTTAAAGAATTTAATATGTTAGTCATACTTGAATGAATACTTTAAATATTTTGATGTCATCCTTTTTTAGAATATTTTTAAAACTAGATGTTTAATTTTTTTAAGTGCATAGTTTAGTGTTTATTTTCGTTTAAAAATTTGTTTTAGTAGTTTAAAGTGTACCATTCAAATGTTTATTTTTATAGCATGCGGTACCAAGTTAAATGGAGTTGGTGTGCCAATATTCCTTCCATTTTTGGACAGTACGTGGAAGTTATTTGAGTTATTAGGTAGTGTTAATAATTTTATGAGATTATAGGAACTTGATGGAAAATATTGAACTTGCATATTAGGGGATTTCAATTGTGTACTATTATTGTAAGTTTTTTATTTATACTGGATTTTAATCGGATGTAACTAAGTGAATAGTTTGCTTAGAATTACATAGGTGCTTGCTTTGTCAGTTAAGTTTATGAATCGATCTCGTGCGAAGACTTGGGATACGAACTTGGTTTTATATTATTATGGATAGTTTGAGTCCTTCTTTTGTTATTTGGGCAAATATGATTTCGAGGATTAGTGAATTGGTTATTATGAGTCTTTCAATTTCGTGAACTACTATTCCGATCGTTATTTCCTTTTTCCTTCTTTTGTGGTCAAATCCGTCGCAACATATACTTTTGAGTATTCAAAATTTCTTTGCACTTCCTTTGAGCATTTATGGATTCATATGACATCAATCAGCGTTGAATTCTGCCACCTTGGCATTAGTTGAACTTCTTAATAAACTCTTGTTCATGTTTATTACTTCTTGAAATTTTTCTTCGGTTCTAGAGTCTCATGTTGATGTGAGTAAGATTCACCTTGCCTTTCTTTTTGGTAATCTACTTACGTAGTGTGACTGACATCTGATTTTACTTTGAGACTGCTGTTTTCCTTGATTATTGACGTGTGTGGACTTCTCTCGACTGAAGTCACACCGATTGCTCTTAATTGTGCTTAGATTGTTTGAGCATGATTTCATTACCATTATGAATGATCACGAGGTTTGTATCTTGTTGGCTCATATTTATTATTCACGTAGCCGACATTATTATTCATTCAGCCCTAGAGTTGAATTATGAGTGAGTTGTTTTCACTTATCTAGATTTTTATATTCAGCTCTTTTGTTTGTAATGCTTGCATTATTTCATTTCATATTAAGCAGCATTACTTGTATGACTGTTTTTCTTTCCTGGTCCATCATGTTGAATTATTTGGGTGGATCATAGTTTCAAATTATCATTTCTATTCTGGTGTAGAGAATCGACTCGTACCGCTTAGTAAATGTTTAGACTATTGGAATTTAGTATTAGTACTAGATAAAATCCTAAGTTATTGTTGTGATCCGAGGAATGTCGAATACTAGTTATAACTAGTTCTAGCGAGTAGACTACTAGCTAGTAAATTAAATGAATAGGTTGATTCAATTCTAAATAGGATCGTTAGAGTAAACAGATGATTTTGGTAAAGCTGAATGGGTGAACAGTTGCGAGTTAGGAAATAAAGTTGTCACTAGAGACTTTTGGGTACTTTACATTTGAATTCTCAGATTTTGTGAATGTCAACCGGTAAGGCTATTGCACCAACTATGGGAATAGAATGATGAATAGGATGTTCAGGTAGTTTTCTGGATAAGCTGTAGATTTGGTTATTGGAAAATACTAAAGTACTGGAGGATCAATTAGAAGGCCTTTTCGTCCAGGTTACAAACTCTTCGAGGCGCCCAATTGCATACTAAGCTCTTGAAATATGAACTCAGGTCAAACACATAATAGTTTGGGAATTTTTGGATCTTAAGACTTGTTGTCGAGTTGAGCTAGAGATTTGAGATATGTATTCAGGCGTAATGTAAGAATTGTTTGGTACTTAGAGGCGATCTAATCCAATAAATGGATAATAACTCGCGGTATGTTTTGGCTTCAAGGATTGGATTAGATTTATTTATAAAAATAGGTCGATCAATCCTAAGTTGATGAGAGTCAGTTGCCCGCTTGAAGATTAACTGAACTAGAGTCTTCGCTCAAGATAATTTTAAGAGTCCTTAGAAGCGTTGCGAGTTATAGTAACTGATAAGGGATTAAGCATAGTCCAAGAGCATTAAACAAATCATTGCTAATAGGTGGTGTAGACCTTTAGAATTTCAAATTTGGATGTTAGATTGTTCTTGAAGGTATCATTGTTCCGTAGTATTATCGACTTGGGTATATAAGAAAATTAACTCGATTTGTTGGTCCTTATGCGATTGTTGAGGAGATAGGTAAATTGTTTATCTTTCGAGCTGACGCAGAGTTGTAAGTGATGCATGATGGGTTTCATGTAACGATGTTGAGGAAGTATGGGTCAGATTCACATCTTATTTCGAGGTCTAACAAGGTAGAATTGTTTAGTACCTTAGCTATCTTATTTAGAAAGGTTTAGTGTTAGTTGCTAAGCATTTTGAGGACTTGTGAATTTCTTAAGAGCTCGAGTTGTATATTATTTGAGTTAAGCTTAATAAGTAAATAGACATTAAGCATAGTTTTGCTGTTAGGAAGCTTTTAAGTTAGAAGTAAGGTCGACATAAATTATTTATTGATTTTGCGGATATTTATTGAATGTAGTTGCGATCCAGGATTTAAGGTATCGAGCTAGGTCAGGCATTAGATATTTTAGGAGTTTAGGTGACGAATTAAAACTTTTACAGTCACGTGGGAACAGTGATTAGAAACTTCTCTTAGGCTACAAACATTCGGGGATAAATAGGAGTTTGCAAATTTATTTTGCAATAAGAGTTAGTCAGATCTTTGATGATGTAGATATCAGCAAGCATCAGAGTGCGCAACGAAAGTTGATTTGGGGCCAACTCATGTGAGTGCAAGTTGGAATTTGGTGTTGATCTGGTCTAAGGTATTCGAACCTAGTTAGTAAGTTCTGAATTTCGAGGACGAAATTTCATTTAAGGGAGGAAGGAATTGTGACGCCTAAAATCCAATCCACTAAATCGCGTGCATTAATTTAATAAATATCAGGATTTTTATTTTTTAAGTTAATTGATTTAAATTCTTTATCTGGATTATGTGCTATTAAAATATTTTATTATTTGTTCAAATGATTTTATTTAATTAATGTTTTAATTGTTTAATTTTATATTTTATCGTGCAATTTAAATTGTTCTAAATATTTTAAAGGTTTAAGCTTGCATACTTAAATTATTTTAATTTTAATTTTTAATAATTTAGTTTATTCTTTTAAATGATTTTTTTTAATTGTTTAGTTTATTTTTTTTGAATGATTTTAACTGGTTAGCTTATTTGTTTAAATATTTTCGAGTGTCCAACTTATTTATTTTAAATAGCTTAAGTTTAGCGGTTAATTTTTTAAATTATTTTAAATGTCTAGCTTATTTATTTAAATCCTTTTTAATTGCCCACATTATTTTAAAGGTTTTTATTTTCTCTTGTGTATTTATTTAAATTGTTTTTAAACGTTAGTTTAGTATGTTTAAATTATTTTAATCGCTCTGCTTGTTATTTAAATATTTTACTCGTTGGCATGACATCAGAATATTTAAAGTGTTGTGTTTTAATTTTTGAATTTTTAGCTTGTGTTTTATTTTAGTGCAATTTAATTCATGGCCTTAAGTTTCAATTTTGAGAGTCGTACTTTTAATTAATTTTGAGTGGCACTTTTGCACTTGGAATTAAATCTAACCCTAGCTTTTAAAACACACACACCCACTAACTCTCTAAAACGCACGCACACCATTCTCACACACACAGAGCAACCCGACTCCTTCCCTGTTCTTGGAGCTCGGCTTCTTTGATTTCTCCAGGAGCTCTTCAATCTTCGATTTCCCTCCAGAAAATCAATCCATGGTGAGCTAGGATGCAAGATTGAGCTCGGTTTCTCCATTTCTTCCCCGTTCGATTCTCAGCCTAGTTCTCGACCGCGGTTTCGTCTCTTCTTCGGGATTTTTGATTTTTGTTCTTGTTTTGCCTAGGCAAGATTGTGGAATCGTTCTTGCATTTCTTTTTACGATTATTATGTGTTGAATTTGTTTATTGCTGCTACCCTCCCTATTTTCAGAATTTCAAAGCATATGTGTGCCCTGCTCCTTTGTTTCCTCTCGGCTAAAGTGTTTTCTGGGAATTTTGATTATCAGATGATTTGATTTGGTTCATATGTGAAGTATGTTTCCTCTCGGCTAAAGTGCCCTGCTCTCTTGGGTCTCGTTCTTGTCTCGGCCTAGTTTCTGGTGTCGTCAGTCGTCTATTTCTTTCATTTTATTTTGGTTGTTGTCTGAGACAGGTTAGTTGTAATATAAACAGAGAGGTCATGCCGAAATTTTTAATAAAATTTTCTTAAATCCACATTTTATTTAATTATTAGTTAAAAATGAGTCAGGGTCGTTTCATCTCTCCCCTGTGAAATTTTAATAGGCATCCCAACTCTTAACATTTTGTAATAATTACACGTTTAACCTTTACCACAATGATTTTTTTGAACATGCGCTATTTTTGTTCCAAAATAACCATTTTTTAAATAATATTAGGATTATGATACGAAAATGACATTTTATTATTGTAATAATTTTCATATCTACTCATATACATCATCCACATCAAAATAAATAATTTTTATTCACAAATACGTGTGATGTATTTGAGTAAATATGAAAAATACTACAATAAAATAAGGATATTTTCGTACTATAGACCTAATATTGTACCATAGACCTAATATTATCAACAAAATTGTTGTTTAGGCGATGTAACGACGCGTGCTCAATAACTCATTGAGGCAAAAGTTAAACGTGCAACTATTACAAAAAGTTAAGATTTAGGGTACCTATTAAAATTTCATAGGGGATAAATGCGTATTTTCAATATTTTACAGGATGTTTGGTGCATCTAATCTAACCATAAATTCTTCTTTTCAACCCCCAAAAAATAAAAATAAATAAATTTCCTTTCATTTTATACCAACAAACAAAATCGTGTTAAAAATTTCCTTTCCTGTGTATAAAAATAAACAAGAATTCGTAAGTTTTTCTATTTAAATATTTTATTTTATTTTATTTTTTTAGAGTAATATTTTATTTTTTTTATTACAGATATGATTTTAAAAATTATACTAATAAGCGATTTTTATTTTATTTTATTTTATTATATAATGCTCTATTATATTTCTATGATTAAAATTAGAAAAAATTGTATTTTTAGTCACGTATTTTTGTTTCTTTGAACTTTGATTGTCTATATTGTCAAGTTTTAGCCTTAATCTCTTTTATTATTATTTTTTTGATAATTTAATCTTTTTTTATATAACATTGATGAAATTAGTGTTGCAAAACTTGAAACATCTCCATGAAAAATAACTAAAATGGTAAAAACTCGAAAAAATACATGACTAAGACATAAATAAATTTAATAACACAAACACCAAAAATTGAACGTCGGTTTAAAATTATAACATGGAATATCAAAATCGGAGCAACAATCAAATATTCTCTTTTATACTCGACGCATGCTTTGTTGAATCAAAGAGCTGCCACAATACGCAAAAAAAAATGACAAATTGCATTTAAAAATGCGGAATTTGTTCAAAGGACTGCGACTATATATACATCAGTAGATTCCCACGACGTATATAGTAACACAGCAGCTACAAATCACTTTACGAGTTGCGATTCTTCCGTTTCTCAGAGTTCAACTCTCGACAAGGTTCGATCTTTTGTTCCTGTGGTTATTGTTTCATTTTGAATTTCAAGCATAGAAGTTTTTTGATCCATTATAGGTGCAGATCTATCTCATTTTGTTGAAACGAGGTTTCCCAGTTAATTAGCTGCTCTGAGATGTTGGAATTTTGATGGGATTTTTATGTCGATGAATTGGTTCTTGCTGAATTTGTTGCGATTTGGTAGAAATGTATTTTTGATCAGTTGTGTATTGGTCAAACATTTCCGGATGATCTTGAATCTTGGATGAAAATGCCCTCTTTCAAAATTGAGTTACAGCAACAAAATGGGATTTTTGTTATGCAAAGCTTTTTAGTACTCTTGATTTAGGATTATTTTGGTTATATCACCTGCTATTTTGGGCTGCATCCATTACAATAAATTAAGATAGGGTGAATTTAAGCTTCGCCGAAATCAAATGCAACTTAAATAAGTCGAATGGATTTGAAACGCATATATAATATATTCAAGTACTCTGATTCAGTGGTAGGCCAGTATATGTAGTCGAGGGGAGTATCCGGGATTAGGATATGACCAACTTGGTGGTGCACATATTTTGAAACGGACTTTGGCTCGTGATGTGATTCTGAAGAGATTTAGCATATTTTTCCTATTCCACGGATTGTTGAAACCAATATTATGCCTGCTTATCTTGTGTTTTAGAAACTGTTCAAAAGGATAGGTTATTTTTCCTTTCAACAACATTTAAGTGTCGCCGGCTGTTATTCTGCGTAGATATATTGGTTTTATCTCTCAGATCTTCTGCTTTGCACATTTTGTTTGATATGTTACTTAGCTGTGTCATAAATACTTTTTCCCTCAGCAGGTTGGGCTATGGCAGCGACCACTTTTTCGATTAGGTCTACCGCATCTTCTGGTCCCCAAATCGGTCTGCTTCCCCAATCCAAGGTCTTAAGCAGCTATATCAATTCTACCAAGACCTTGAATTATGCATCACAATCTTCATTCTTAGGTGGTGAAAGTCTCACATCACTCAAGTACTCATGCTCTCCCAAAGCTCGAAATTATAACCAACGATCATACAGTTATGTTCAACCTTATGCAGCCTATAAAGTAGCGATCCTTGGAGCCGGTGGTGGTATTGGCCAGCCACTTTCCCTTCTGGTGAAGATGTCGCCACTAGTTTCCACATTGAATCTTTATGATGTAGCGAATGTGAAGGGTGTTTCTACCGACCTCAGTCACTGCAACACACCCTCTCAAGTTGATGATTTCACAGGCTCGTCTGAGTTGGCCGATTCTTTGAAGGGTGTAAATGTCGTAGTCATACCCGCTGGTGTTCCACGAAAGCCGGGGATGACCAGAGATGACCTTTTCACTATAAATGCTAATATAGTCAAGTCTTTAGTCGAGGCCGTTGCTGAAAATTGCCCCGATGCTTTGATCCACATTATTAGCAATCCCGTGAACTCAACAGTCCCTATAGCAGCAGAGGTCTTGAAGCAGAAAGGGGTGTATAACCCGAATAAGCTCTTCGGTGTTACTGCTCTCGATGTTGTAAGAGCCAATACGTTTGTCGCTGAGAAGAAAAAACTCAAGCTTGTTGATGTTGACGTCCCTGTTATCGGTGGCCATTCTGGCATTACCATTTTGCCCCTTTTGTCGAAAACGAAACCCGGCACTACTTTCACTGATAAAGAAGTGGAAGAGCTTACTGTGAGGATTCAAAATGCTGGGACGGAAGTGGTGGATGCCAAGGCTGGGGCCGGATCTGCCACTCTTTCAATGGCATATGCGGCTGCACGATTCGTCGAGTCATCACTCCGCGCTCTTGATGGGGATAGTGATGTCTACGAATGTTCGTTTATCGAGTCTAATTTGACGGAGCTTCCCTTTTTTGCGTCCAGGGTGAAGATTGGAAAAGACGGGGTTGAGTCTGTGATTACATCGGATCTCGAAGGATTATCGGAGTACGAGCAGAAGGCTTTGGAAGCTCTTAAGCCAGAGCTTAAGGCCAATATTGAAAAGGGTTTGGCTTTTGCTAAGAAACCTGTGACTGCATAAAGAATCTTTTATATTTTGAAACAAATTTTGATGCAAGAATTTAGACACTGCAGCCATCTCGGGTTTTGTCATGCATTGATGTTCCAGTTTCACAGGCTAATCATTTATACACTGTGTATAGAAGTGATTTCATCTGTGTTGTAGTAATAGTTTCATAAGCATGATTTGTGGGCAAATTTTGTTTCGAATAAGTAACAGTGATATGAATTCCCCATTCGCCTTCGAGACGATTTTACTGCGCTTTAGGCTTACTCCAATTTACTTGATCTTCTGCATCTCATATTGTCTTGTACAACTGGTGCCTGCTCTTGATCTTCTACAGAACCCAATGTTCAAGGTAAGAAATTGACAGAAATTGTATGGAAAAAAAATATCGAATAAAAGACAACTTCAAAACCGAGCAAACGTTTCGTTTTTATGGTAAATATGAAGAAGCATGTTGATGGGCATAGTTGTGTTAAATACCAAATACAAAGACTGACAAGACAAATTTTTTGTGATGTCAAAAATATTAATCAACACATAGTTATATTTAACTAAGAAAAATTTATAGGATCAAAACTGCAAAATTCCTATAATTTATTTAACAAGCTAAAAACATGAGAAAAATTAATTTACCGAGTATATGCATTATATTCATATAATTATAATGTTTAGAATTTTATTATAATTCGGATTTTGAATAATACTAATATAAAGAGCTGAAAAAGATGTATGAGATAATATATGAGATTAAATTTAATAAATTATACACCCTTTCTTTTTTTCTTTTTTTTTTTTAGCTTGTGATCTAACATTGGGGAAGGATCTTATTAGGTTAGGATAGGGTGATCACGTTGCGATTTTAATGTTTTTTGTAAAAAAAAAATTCTAATTGAATTATTTTTTGCGGTTCAGTTATATATTTTTTTTTATTGAGTTTTACATATAAAATTGGTTTTGAGTGTTTAAACGGTTGCAATCGATTTGCATTTTTTTTAATGATAAGTATAATTAAAAAAATATTCAGATTATTTAAAACAATAATAGAAAAAATAATAAATAGCATCTTTAAATAAATAGCACCGCCTCCATGGTGCGGTTTCATTTTTTAAAAAAAAAACTGCGGTTATTTATAAATAAAAAAATGAAAAAAGCAACGTGGTGCGATGCGAAATGGTCAATTCGAATGGTTATTGAAAAAATTTAATCAGCCTTGGATCAGAAGCTTGCAAGCCTTGATTAATTAGAATTTAAAATTGAAAAATTACAAGTTGGTCGACTCTATATATATATATCAGAAATCGTAAGAATAGATAAAATAAATAAATTATATAAGATTTTTATAGATATAATCAAAGGCTTTGAGTAATTTATCATTGTACATTTTATCCTAATAATTTTTTGCATCAAAGAAATGGAAGATCATATTGTTCAGGCGCTTGAGAAAAACAAATTTCATTCCATTTGATGGACCTTATCTTTATAATAAGATATACATATATATATAATAATAATAAAATATACAACTAAGTAAGTTTATGGTTTTCCTGATAATATTTTATTATCTCAAATCATGTAGATTTAATTGCTAACGGTGAAATTGTAAATGTGTGCAAGTAAAATTATTCATGTAATTAATATTAATTGCTATTGCAAATTGCAAGCATCACCTTTTGGCAGTCTCAATCACAGCCGTCTGATCAAGTGAGCTGTCATATCATAATGGCCAAGATTCAGTATTCTCCTGAGATCCAGATAAATTTTCTCGCACTGAAGAACAAACTCCCAAAATCTACTGCCAACCAATCATATCATCCCACGTCATCAAACATTTCAGGAGTAACAGAAATCTGGTCGCACCCAACTTTTTGGTCCAACACCAAATATGTTAGCTTTCTCTTCTCTATTTTCTAAAATAAAATATATGATAAGAATCTATTAGTTTTCTCTTGTCCATTTTCTAAAATAAAATATATGATAAGAATCTATTAGCTTTCTCTTCTCCATTTTCTAAAATAAAATATATGATAACTTATCACATAGTATTGTGAAAACTAGGCTGTGATATCGTATCAAAATATCGAATAATCGGGATACCGTATCAAAAATTTTTCAATATATAGATATTTTTTTGGTATATCGAATTTTTTTTCGATATTTGTACGGTATCAGTATGAATTTTTTTCGTACCAAAATTTTAAAATTTTGGTATCGGTACCTGTATGAATTTTTTCATACCGATATTTTTGATACGATATACCGAAAACCCACCCCTAGTCAAAACAGGTCGATCAATCTGCCACATAAAATAATTGATATGGGTTGAAAATTTTCCGACCACCAAAATAGTTGGCCACCTTGTCTTGTCACATATTATAATATGATATTTAGAGTTGTCAAAATCGGCTAGACTCATCAAGTCGACCCACCTCAACACATAAATATATGTGGATTAGGTTAACAATTTATCAACGAGCTAACCTGTCTCGCTAGCTAGTCCATTGTAACGTTACAATTATTAGACAGTACCCACAGTAGTGTTCCTTGAAGAATTTGTAATTATATAGATAAAACATCATCATTATTATTATTTTTCATAAAACAGAAAACTCTTGTGAAATCGTCTCAGGCTTAATTTTGTAAAATGCATCTTTTACTCGATCAGATTTATGAAAAAAATATTATTATTTATGTAAAAAGTAATATTTTCATTCTATATATAAATCCAAGCGATTCGTCTCTTGAATATGAATCTATTAGATTGTCTCATAGAAGACTACCTTTTCAAAAAAAGGAAGAAAGAGAGAGAAAGAGAGAGAGAGATGAACTCTACAACATTATCAAGATGAATATTTGATTTTGGTGTTGTCCACCGTGTTCCATGTTACTAAAAATTATAATTTATGATACAATTTATATTTTTAAACCTTGTATCAATCCAAATGTTGTGTCAATTGTTATTCTAATAGGGTCAATTATCACATCCCAATAGTCACCTTATCGGAAATTGCAGTATTTGTGATCTATGAAATCTAACATGTAACTATGACATGACACCAAACGTAAAATCAAATATTTTTTTGTTTTAATAACTATTCAAATATTTTAAATCATACAACAATCAAAACTTTGATGCATCACATATTGACTGCCCTTTTAGCAACAATTATTTATTGAATAACAACATTTGGATTTTTAAATAATAATCCGACCCTCTAATAATTTTTATTCTATTTTTAGAAAATAAGGTCGGTGAAGAATTTTGAATTTATGTAAAATGATCGATCATTATTATTCATCAATTTAATTTCTTCCAAATATAAAAAATTACTTTGGATTTTTAGATATCAAAAAATAATATTATGCACGATAATTTATACTTTTTCTTGTTTTATACTTTAATTTATAATGAAAATTGTAATGAATTGAGTAATGGTAGAGTTGGGGGATGGCGACATGGCGTTGCCCTTCTAGGGCAGAAACAATTAATAGCTTGTTCAGTTCCTCTTAAAAATTATTTAAATATTCTTAAAAAATACTTTGGAATTCATAAGATGCTTTCAAAATTTTGATTACTTTTTGTATTTAAAATTATATTGTAATATAGAAATTATTAATACTCCATAAGGTTATTAATAGTGGATTTTATGTATTTACTCTCAATGTATTTTGTTAGGATCAAGCGCTTACCACTAGGTCAAAAGTTATAGCTCTTATCTAAAACGTAACTTTATTTTCTTATACTTAATGACAGCGCAGATAGATCGCATTGTTAAGCTCATGATCTAGGGAGAGGCATGTTGTCTCATATCCATTTCGATACCAGTCTTATCATTTTCTTACCGTCGGCCCTGTTCTCAGCAAAAACAATATTACCCGTTAAGATTTGATGTTCCTCTTTTACGGTGCAACTTCAACAGCTTGATGCACTGAGTTTTCCAAGAGATCACCCATCCTAGTACTGTTCTCACCCTTGCACGCTTAACCCAACATATTTATTTTATTTGACCATTACCCCTTGTCAATCAAGTACATATTATGTAAAAGAAGTGACTAGTGTAAAATGCATTAAATAAAATAATAATAAATACAATAAAAATCCGTTTTTCAAATCTACTTATACTCATCAACAAAGCATGCAAAACAGGCTAGTGAAAAGTGTAGTCTAATATCACTTAATTATTTTTATAAATTTATATGTAAAACTGAATTTTATTTTGTATATTAATTCAAGAGATATGATACATGAATGAATGAAATATAATTTTATTTTTTTATTTAAATTTAAATTTAAATTTTTTTATTCAAATAAATATACTTTAAAATAATAATTATTAATTTATCGATCAATTAATAACTATCTAAAATAACAAAATTTCACGATCCTAACATTGTTAATTTCACAAAAATTCTATTAGGCCGTTGCACGATTTAAATTTGTGGAATAAATATCTGACTCAATCCGAATCATAAAAGTATTAGTTTATGACAAAATTATTAATTTTCATTGCGAACATGGATCTGAGTGTTTGTTTCATGATCTAGTGGTGCAAACGAATCGAATTGAGCCGAATAATAGTAAAAATTTAAGGCCCGAGTTCGGCTCGATCGAATTAATTGTATTCGAGTTCGAGCTCGATTCGAAGCTCGAAATTTCAAATATTTTGGCTCGAATCTTTCGAACCTATTCGTGAACTATTCGAACTTGCTCGGATATTAAAGTTTGAAAATTTCATTCAAAAACTCGAAATCGTAATATATATATTTATTATATCATTATAATATTACATTAATAAAGTATTAAAGTTAGCAAACTATCGAACAAAATAATTTTGGCTCGAGCTCGGCTCGAAAATAGTTCGAACACGTTCGGATTTTGTTCGAGTTTGATAAGTTCGAATACAAATCAAACATTTATCGAATTTGTTCGAAAAACTCTCAAACCGGCTTGATTCGTTTACACCCTAGTTTCATCCCCCGAAAATAAATCAATGAGACCATCTTACAATAGATATTATAAAAAAATATTTTGAAATTTACGTTTTTTTTTAATAATTATTTTAAGACAAGCTAGTTAGCTAGATACACCAACTCACACTTGAAGTAATTTAAATATGAGTAATCCGAATTCACCGCAAGGCAGAATACAATAAATTAGTATTAAAAAACTAATAATATGTAATGTAATTAAAAAAAAAAATCAAAGATATGAATTATAAAAACATTAAAATTTTCTAACAAAGGTCCACAAAAAAAAAAAAAAAAGAAAAGAAAAACTTGTGGCTGAGGAAAAGAGGCACATGCTGACGTGGCGCCCACATCCATTTAAAATCCCTTTGTCTTGGTTGAATTTGATCACAGAGATATCAAAATCCTCTCACTGAGCATTGCCAACGAAGCCTTTTTCCCACCTTTTCTGATTCTTTGTCCCTCCACCCCATGAAGGAACCGGAGATTAAGCTGTTCGGCCGCAAGATCGTGCTGCCGGAGAACGATGAAGAGAAGCTCAAGCCGCTTGATTGCGAAGAGGTACGTTTGTTTGTGTTGCTTGGGATTTTGCGTTTGTTTCGAGGTTTGAGGTGAGGGATCGGAGCTCCTCCCCCGGATGGTGAATCTCTGTGTTTAGCAGTTGGTTCGTCCGATTTTGCTCCTTTTTCAGCAGCAAAATCTGGGGTTTTTATGGTTGTTTGGTGCATTAATTTGTTTTAGTTTTGATTTGGAGTTCAAAACATTGATTACTCTGTTTTCCAACTTCACTTCACTTCACTCATCATGTTTTAAAGTTTTGATTTCATTCCAAGTGTTTGAGTTCATACATTATAATTTCGGTGTTTATAATAATGTTAGTGATTCCATTTTCTTTTTGGGTCTGGGAATATTTAGCTTTTCTTTTTTCACCTTTGAATTATTCTTATTGTGATATATATATATATTTGTTCTTCTGTGGCCTCAAATTCTCGGAATTTTCTATGTTTCTCCACTTCCAAAAAGTGATATATTCTTTTCCATTATAAAATTTAAATATTTCTGAATTTTGTTCCTTTAATTAATTCAGTAATAATGTCATGATCTGATAATAATTAAGGGATGGGATTGGAGTCTGACTGGTGAAATTTTTAGGAGCAATCATCAGGGGAAACCTCTGAGACTAAGTCAGAAGAAACTTCAGATGCGGCGGAGGAATATCAGAATGTTGTTCCATTGTCTGAGATCGATGACAACCCCAAAACTCCCTCCATCGACGAAGATGCAATGAATCCGCAGCAAAAGGCTCTGAAGAAGCCCGACAAGATCCTGCCGTGCCCGCGTTGCAATAGCATGGACACCAAATTCTGCTACTACAACAACTACAATGTCAGCCAACCTCGTCACTTTTGCAAGAGCTGTCAGAGGTATTGGACCGCGGGAGGCACGATGAGGAACCTTCCGGTGGGGGCTGGTCGGAGGAAGAACAAAAATTCAGCCTCGAATTGTCGCCACCTGACGATTTCTGAGGCGCTCCACGCATCTATGATGGATGGTTATAATGGATTTAAACCAAATGGTACCGTGCTGTCCTTTGGTCCTGAATCGCCCAGCTTGTGCAAATCCATGGCTTCTGGTTTGAAAATTGAGGATACTAGAGGGTCTGTTTCTTGTGGAAATGTTGATGATAGATGTATTGGATCCTCAGTCAAAACTTCCACTTCGGAAAACCCCGTGATGCTAAACAATATTAACCATTTTCAATCTCCTGTTCCATGTATTCCAGGGTTCCCGTGGCAGTTGTCCTGGAATCCAGCAGTTTCGCTACCGGCCATTTTCGCACCTCCCGGATTTCCGATGCCTTTCTACACTTCTCCGTATTTAAACTATAATTCTTGGAACGTTCCATGTATATCAATGCCACCTCCTACCGCGAATCAAAACACGACAAGTTGTAGCCCCGCTTCGCCTCTTGGCAAGCATTCAAGAAACGGGGAATTGCTTCCTACGAGCAGTTCAGAGGGTGAACACAATTTGAGACAGAAGAACTCGGATAGCTCGATCGTGGTACCGAAAACGTTGAGGATCGATGATCCTGAGGAAGCTGCAAAGAGTTCTATATGGGCAACCTTGGGAATCAAGTATGACTCCACAAGTAGGAAAGGTCTTTTCAAGGCCTTGCAACCCAAGTGTGACCCCAAGGAGAGTATGGGTAGCGCCACGCCGGTGTTAATGCAAGCCAATCCGGCCGCCTTGTCTCGGTCCATCAATTTTCAAGAGACCATCTAAAGTGTATTAATTTTATCGAAGAGCAGATGGAATATTAGCCGATCCCTCTTGGGACATGGATGGATTTTGTGAATTCCCAATGTTATTACCTTTGATCAGGGGTGTGTTTTTTGTTTTTTGTTTTTTGTCATGTACATATTATGTGTAGAAGAATACTTTTGACCTCAAGGGAAGAAGAAGAGTGAGTGAAGGATGTACAAGCTTTTGATTTTGTACAATATTAACTGTTTGAATAATCCTAAAAGTAGCAGCTTCACCTTTTCAAATATGCCTTTTTCTTCCTTTATATTTTAATTATTAAAAATCTATATTATAATAATATATAATTGCATCCATGACATGAAATAGTGTCTTGATATGATTTGTAGAATCTCCAAAACATCCCTCTTTCTATCTTTAGCTCATTTTATTTTTTTTTTTACGTGAAAAATTAAATTTATGAAAAAAAAAATCTAAAAAAATTATTAAAAATTTGACTGAACATGCACATAATACGAGCATATAGAACTAGTATTAATAATACTAGAGTCATTGTAACACTCTGAATGTTCGCACACACATATATACATAAACTTTCTTGTATTGATATTTTTTCGCTATTTTAGTTTATGATTTTTAATAATAGTTTTATTTAGAGTTATATATTCATGTAAAATTCAAAGGTTTAAACAAAAATAAAAATTTATTTTAATAGTTTCAAAAATTTTGAAAAGCATATAGGATAAACAAGTCAACTATAAATTTATTAAAACATATCTTTATGACATTTTTTTATTAAATGAAAAAAACAGAATTTGTTTTCAATCAAGATGGGTATTCTTGGTAGTTCAAAAGTTACATTTTATAACAAAGTTAACAACTTTAGACCCCTTAACATAAATAAAAAAGGGAAATGGTATATGTAGGGGTGGAATCGGGTCGGGACCCGTCCCGTAACCCTCTTACCCGATTCTCGTCCAGATAGGAATTGAGATATTTTTTTTCTTCCGATCCCGCACCCGAGATGTGTCGGGACCCGAATGTTCGGGATCCCGTCGGGTCGGGAGAGGATAATCCCGTATAATATTTTTTTTTAAAAAAAATTATATGAAAATATTTTTTTGAAAAAAATTTATGAAAAAAATTAAACAATTTCTTAATACATTACAAATAAATTAAAATTTCTTTATATATAACCATTAAAAAACTAAAACATTTTTTTAGTACATTACAAATAAACTAAAACAACTACTTGATTAATAAAAAAACATATAATTATTCATAATAATAAAAAAAACAAAATAAAAAATTATAACTCAATGTTAATATTAAAAAATATTAATATAAAAAAAATTATATGGTATATAATTATAAAACATTAATATTAAAACATAAAATTAAAAAAAAATTTAATTAAAAAATATTATTTTTATATTCGGGTCGGATCGAGAATCCCGTCGGGAAGGGTTGTGTAACGCCCAGAAATTCGGCACGTAAATCCGCATGCATAACTAGGGGATTTTATAATTTTATAATAATGTGAAAATGTGTTAAATTATTTTTAAGAGTGATTATTTAAATTAATTGATTTATTTGCATGTTTTAAATATTATTTCGACATTTAAATCTGTATGGTGTGATTTATGAATTTATTTGAGAATAGTTTATTTTATGATCGCGTAGGCGGGACCGTGAACGGACGAGATGTTAGTTTTCACCCAAAATATTTTATTAGATTTTTAGGAGCCTTAAAATATTATTTTAAGGTAAGATTTTAAGAAAATTATGGTATTTATATATATGTATATTTATATGTCCGTTTTTACCCAAAATAAGTCATTTTAATGACTTTTATTAAGCTTTAAAAATCCAATTATTTATAATTTCGGGATTTACTTAGTTTTAGCAAATTAGAATGTATTTTTTTAAAATTTAAAATTTGAGTATTTAATTATCCTAATTATCTATTTATTTATTAAACCTAGATTATCTTAAAAATCTACCCTAATCCTCCTACCTCCATTCACGTTTTCTTGCTAGCCGCCTCCTCAATCTTCTCCCACTCCCTTCATCGTTCCTTCAACAGAAAACCCACCCCATAGCCGATCGTTAAAAGTTTTTGGAGTTTTTGGAAGATCCGTTCGTCCCGGCGGGCCCGATACGTGTCGTTTACGTCGTTTCGTCTAAATAATTCTCAAGGCACGTTTCGAATCCATTCTTGAACACCATTTAAATCATATACACTTGTTTTCTGAGCATGAATGATCTGTGAATGTATGAGTTTTTCAAATTTGCAAGAGATTTTTCATAATTCATGCATAACCCACGTTTTTGAGGATGATGGCTCGGTTTTGACATGATTCTTCATGCATGGCTGTTCAAGTCTGCTGCCTACTATTAGGGGGTCGACCTAGGGTCCCTTAGGGTCAGTTTCGGTGGGTGGAAAGGGTCTGTAGTGGCTGGATTCAGGAATGGAAGCCGCTGGTATAGGGCTGTGCGCGCAGGGAGTTTGGCTTGAGTTCAAGGCCCTTGGCCGAGCCATGCAAGGCTTGGCTCGAGCCAGGCCTGGTTCTGGGGTCACCCCTGAACCATGGGATGGTTTAGGAGTTTGATCTCCGGCCGGTGGTGGCCGGAGCAGGGCAGAAAAGGCTAGGGGGCATGGCTGTGCGATCTGCGCGGCAGGTCCGGGAAGTAGGGGTCGGCTGGGTTCTTGCATAGATTGAGGTTGGGTTTGGCTTGGTCTAGGTGGACCGGCAAGACCCTGGGGAGGTCCTGCCAGCGGCGCTCCGGCCAGGGGTGGCCGGAGCTGGGCTGTAGAAGGGGGGGAAAGGGGCTGCACGTGAGGTGGAGAGGTGAGAAAGCCATGGTACGGTTGTGCCTTGGGTTGAGCGGGCCGGGCACGAGTTTTGGGTCCGGGTCAGGTCTAAATTTTAATGGGTCAAATTATTTTGGTTCGGGTCCGGATTATATTATTTGGGCTCGGTTATTTTTATTTTAATTAATTAAGAGTTTAAGTTAATAAATTATGGGTTGGGCTCGATTAATTAATTAATTAGACTAATTTAATGGGCTTTAATAATTATGGAAGTGAGCCCACTAATTTGTCATGGGCCGTGTGATCCATGAGAATTATTGGGCCAAGTGTAGTCGGGTTTAATAATTTTATCGGTCTAGTTTATAATTAATGGTTAAATAATAAGTTTTATTAATTTAATTTTAAGTTAATTAGTTAATGGGCCTAAATTATGTTTTTAGTGAGCCCATTAGTTTCTCATGGGCCTGGGGGCCCATGAAGCTTAATGGGCCAGGTCAGGTTGGGCTTTTTGGTTTTTGAGCCAGTCTAGGAATTTTTGAGTTAAGTCTAGTGGTCAGCAGCTCGAACAAGTCCTTGGAAAAATAAATGTTCGTAAATATATTTAATTCATGCATGCATTTTTATTAGATATATAAGTATTATTTTTAAGAAAATAAATTAAATATATATTTACGCACAAATTTTCATGAAAATAAAGAATAATGAGAATTTTTATGTTCATGCATCATGTAACAATTTTTATGATAATTTTAAATGCATGATAAGAAAAATATATTTTTTATGGAAGTTGAAGTGAAGGTGGAAAGTGATGTGGTTGGAGGCCGGGATACCTGGGCCCGGTGACCTTCCTAATGATGTTTATGTATGATGAGCTTATGGATCCAGCTGAGAGGGCTGGTGAAGTGGCAGCACAGAGGTGGAAATCCCACCGCCACGTATGTTGGTTTAAGATTGATCAATCGCTCAGTATGATGCCACCGACATAGATACGACCTGTTGAGAACTAAGAAATCATGATATGTTATTTTTACGAAAATTATAAAGTATGATGAATTATGTTATAGCATGATGATTTAGCAGTATGATTATTTATTTATGTTTATATGCATATAATTTTAAGATCATGCACGTATAATTATTATTCACGTATTTTATATGATGTGTGCTTGTGTGTGGTTTCATTTTGTTATGTAAGGATAGAACGTGCTGGGCCTCTAGGCTCACTAGATTTAAATGGTGCAGGTGAGCAGAATGTTAATGAAGTTAATGTGTTCCCGACTGGCGGCGAGGGCGTATGAGTATCCAGGCGGCTAGAACCCGTGACCATTGCTCTAAGATGAATTTTATGTTGAGACTAGAACATTTATTTCCGCATATGTTTTATTATTATAGATTTTTCAGTATATGCATGAATTTTAGATTTAAGTATTTATTTTCTAAGTTTTCCTGATTTTTTGTGAAAGAAATATTATTTAGAAATTTTATTATGGCATTCTTATAAATTATTATTTAGTAATTAATTTTAAGTATTTGATTGCATGCGTGTACTTTTATTGTATCCTTTGTGTATTTGTATTTTAAATTAAGTAAAGTTATTTTTATGTATGATATATATATGTATGGGCATATATATATTTATATTCATTATTTTATAATTAGAGATTTAAAAAAAAAAATCACTAGAAGTTCTAGGATGTTTCATTTGGTATCAGAGCCTTGGTCCTTGGAGGGTGACTAGCCTGCTGCTCGGAGCTCAGAAACCGCACTGCCAGTCTGTAAGTTTTAAATGTTTAAAATTATGATTTATGCATGGGACACAGGGGTTATATTTTTAATGATTTATGAAAATGAGAATTTAAAGTTATGACAGTCTTAAAGTCAAAAAAAAAAAAATTAGTTATGCATGGCGATTTACGTAAAGAAATATGTGGTGGTGCAGAATGCCTCCGAGACCTATGAACCGACGTGGGGAATCTCCATCTCCACCTCCACCTCCACCTCCACCTTCACCTCCGCAGAACCCTCTTGCAGCATTGGAGCAGGCCAATGCTAATTTGATGGCAGGGATTACTGCTCTGTTGGAGCAGCAGGCTGCACGTCCTAGACTGTCCCACGAGGAGGAAGTTGCTGAGCGGTTCCAGAAGAAGGGGCCGAAGGAGTTCACTGGTACCACCGATCCATTGGTGGCTGAGGGGTGGATTCGTTCTTTGGAGTCCATCTTTGCATACATGGGATTACTGACGCCGACAGGGTGAACTGTGCGACTTATATGATGAGGGGAGATGCAGCTCTTTGGTGGGAGGGTGCTGCCAGGGGAGTACATCTTCCTACATTGACTTGGGCGGAGTTTAGGCGTATCTTCTACGCCAAGTATTTCACGGAGGATGTGCGCAGTCGCATGATCCGGGAGTTTATGAGTCTCCGACAGGGGGACAAGACAGTGGTTGAGTACATCAAGCAGTTCGAGAGGGGGTGTCATTTTGTGCCCCTGATTGCTGATAGTGCGCAGGAGAAGATGAGACAGTTTGTCGATGGGCTTAGGGCGGACATCAAGCATGATGTACGCATGTTGGACGTCACTACTTATGAGGCTGCGGTTAGTAGGGCATTGAGATCCGAGGATGGTAGGAAGGAAATCTTGAGGGAGCAACAGAGAAAGAGACAGTTCCAACCATCGTACCACGAGTCGCATCCACAGCAGGATGCAAAGAAGCAGTCCACTGGGCCGTCGAAGGTACCAAATCCACTGAGACAGCAAGGAGCTATCGTTCCTCGTGCAGAAACACTACCTCTTTGCCAGAAATGCCAGAAGCCCCATCCAGGGCCGTGCATGAAGGGATCAGGCATGTGCTATCATTGCAAGGAACCAGGACACATCATGCTGCACTGTCCCAAGAAGAATGCTGTCGGACATGTTTATGTGATGCAGGCGGAGGAAGCAGTGCCGGATACTTTGCGCATCACGGGTAATTTTTCTTAACGCATTAAAATTTGTCGTTTTTGGATTGCTCTATTCGGGACTACGCGAAGAAACTTGTTATTGCCTGGAGTTCGTTTCAATTTCGAGGACGAAATTCCATTTAAGGGGGAGAGAATTGTAACGCCCAGAAATTCGGCACGTAAATCCGCATGCATAACTAGGGGATTTTATAATTTTATAATAATGTGAAAATGTGTTAAATTGTTTTTAAGAGTGATTATTTAAATTAATTGATTTATTTGCATGTTTTAAATATTATTTCGACATTTAAATCTGTATGATGTGATTTATGAATTTATTTGAGAAAGTTTATTTTATGATCGCGTAGGCGGGACCGTGGACGGACGAGATGTTAGTTTTCACCCAAAATATTTTATGAGATTTTTAGGAGCCTTAAAATATTATTTTAAGGTAAGATTTTAAGAAAATTATGGTATTTATATATATGTATATTTATATGTCCGTTTTTACCCAAAATAAGTCATTTTAATGACTTTTATTAAGCTTTAAAAATCCAATTATTTATAATTTCGGGATTTACTTAGTTTTAGCAAATTAGAATGTATTTTTTTAAAATTTAAAATTTGAGTATTTAATTATCCTAATTATCTATTTATTTATTAAACCTAGATTATCTTAAAAATCTACCCTAATCCTCCTACCTCCATTTACGTTTTCTTGCTAGCCGCCTCCTCAATCTTCTCCCACTCCCTTCATCGTTCCTTCAACAGAAAACCCACCCCATAGCCAATCGTTAAAAGTTTTTGGAGTTTTTGGAAGATCCGTTCGTCCCGGCGGGCCCGATACGTGTCGTTTACGTCGTTTCGTCTAAATAATTCTCAAGGCACGTTTCAAATCCATTCTTGAACACCATTTAAATCATATACACTTGTTTTCTGAGCATGAATGATCTGTGAATGTATGAGTTTTTCAGATTTGCAAGAGATTTTTCATAATTCATGCATAACCCACGTTTTTGAGGATGATGGCTCGGTTTTGACATGATTCTTCATGCATGGCTATTCAAGTCTGCTGCCTACTGTTAGGGGATCGACCTAGGGTCCCTTAGGGTCAGTTTTGGTGGGTGGAAAGGGTCTGTAGTGGCTGGATTCAGGCATGGAAGCCGCTGGTATAGGGCTGTGCGCGCAGGGAGTTTGGCTTGAGTTCAAGGCCCTTGGCCGAGCCATGCAAGGCTTGGCTCGAGCCAGGCCTGGTCCTGGGGTCACCCCTGAACCATGGGATGGTTTAGGAGTCAGAGCTCCGACCGGTGGTGGCCGGAGCAGGGCAGAAAAGGCTAGGGGGCGTGGCTGTGCGATCTGCGCGGCAGGTCCGGGAAGTAGGGGTCGGCTGGGTTCTTGCATAGATTGAGGTTGGGTTTGGCTTGGTCTAGGTGGACCGGCAAGACCCTGGGGAGGTCCTGCCGGCGGCGCTCCGGCCAGGGGTGGCCGGAGCTGGGCTGTAGAAGGGGGGGAAAGGGGCTGCACGTGAGGTGGAGAGGTGAGAAAGCCATGGTACGGTTGTGCCTTGGGTTGAGCGGGCCGGGCACGAGTTTTGGGTCCGGGTCAGGTCTAAATTTTAATGGGTCAAATTATTTTGGTTCGGGTCCGGATTATATTATTTGGGCTCGGTTATTTTTATTTTAATTAATTAAGAGTTTAAGTTAATAAATTATGGGTTGGGCTCGATTAATTAATTAATTAGACTAATTTAATGGGCTTTAATAATTATGAAAGTGAGCCCACTAATTTGTCATGGGCCGTGTGATCCATGAGAATTATTGGGCCAAGTGTAGTCGGGTTTAATAATTTTATCGGTCTAGTTTATAATTAATGGTTAAATAATAAGTTTTATTAATTTAATTTTAAGTTAATTAGTTAATGGGCCTAAATTATGTTTTTAGTGAGCCCATTAGTTTCTCATGGGCCTGGGGGCCCATGAAGCTTAATGGGCCAGGTCAGGTTGGGCTTTTTGGTTTTTGAGCCAGTCTAGGAATTTTTGAGTTAAGTCTAGTGGTCAGCAGCTCGAACAAGTCCTTGGAAAAATAAATGTTCGTAAATATATATTTAATTCATGCATGCATTTTTATTAGATATATAAGTATTATTTTTAAGAAAATAAATTAAATATATATTTACGGACAAATTTTCATGAAAATAAAGAATAATGAGAATTTTTATGTTCATGCATCATGTAACAATTTTTATGATAATTTTAAATGCATGATAAGAAAAATATATTTTTTATGGAAGTTGAAGTGAAGGTGGAAAGTGATGTGGTTGGAGGCCGGGATACTTGGGCCCGGTGACCTTCCTAATGATGTTTATGTATGATGAGCTTATGGATCCAGCTGAGAGGGCTGGTGAAGTGGCAGCACAGAGGTGAAAATCCCACCGCCACGTACGTTGGTTTAAGATTGATCAATCGCTCAGTATGATGCCACCGACATGGATACGACCTGTTGAGAACTAAGAAATCATAATATGTTATTTTTACGAAAATTATAAAGTATGATGAATTATGTTATAGCATGATGATTTAGCAGTATGATTATTTATTTATGTTTATATGCATATAATTTTAAGATCATGCACGTATAATTATTATTCACGTATTTTATATGATGTGTGCTTGTGTGTGGTTTCATTTTGTTATGTAAGGATAGAACGTGCTGGGCCTCTAGGCTCACTAGATTTAAATGGTGCAGGTGAGCAGAATGTTAATGAAGTTAATGTGTTCCCGACTGGCGGCGAGGGCGTATGAGTATCCAGGCGGCTAGAACCCGTGACCATTGCTCTAAGATGAATTTTATGTTGAGACTAGAACATTTATTTCCGCATATGTTTTATTATTATAGATTTTTCAGTATATGCATGAATTTTAGATTTAAGTATTTATTTTCTAAGTTTTCCTGATTTTTTGTGAAAGAAATATTATTTAGGAATTTTATTATGGCATTCTTATAAATTATTATTTAGTAATTAATTTTAAGTATTTGATTGCATGCGTGTACTTTTATTGTATTCTTTGTGTATTTGTATTTTAAATTAAGTAAAGTTATTTTTATGTATGATATATATATGTATGGGCATATATATATTTATATTCATTATTTTATAATTAGAGATTTAAAAAAAAAAATTCACTAGAAGTTCTAGGATGTTTCAGGTTGCCTATCCCGATCCCGATCCCGACATTGATCGGGTCGGGAAAAATCCCGAACCCTCGGGTCGGGAAAAGTTCGGGACGGGAAAAATTCTGGACGGGAACGGGTTGGGAATCGGGACGGGTCGGGATTTTTTAAAAATTTGCCACCCCTAGGTATATGTACACATTGAGTTACACATCGAGTTACACGCTACACATGAAATTACAAAATTATCCCTCCATTTGATTTGGAAAAAAATCTTTCCAAAATACATTAAGGATATTTATGTAATTTTAAGTGCAACATGCAATACAACGTGTAACCCTTCGTGTACATGTAGCATCACTTATTAATAAATGACGCGGACTTTATATGTCACATTTACGTTTATTTAATTAATGGGCCATGTAGCTTTCTCATCAAAACCAAACACCTTGCCAAAAGGTTTGAAATATCATACTTTATGGGCAATATTTTTTTGTCCACTTTGGTAAATATAATGTGAACTTTTTAAATTTTTTTTTAAAAGGAACTTTTATTTTTTGGGTTTTTCCGATTTGATCATTATTGTTGTTGAATAAATATTAGATTCATAATTTACGATATTAGTGGAACACGTTTTAGCAACTCAACACAATTTTCTAGTCCAAGACATGAAGCTAGCAAAATTAATGGTCATCGTTTACTTTTATTATTGGCTCTTAATGTAATTTCTTGCCATTTGCATTCGTTAATTTGTATAGACAAAACGATTTATATTTTAAACTTAAAACATTTTTTTCAATAAATTTCGTGAAGGCATAAACAAAAGAATGTACCGAATTCCGTGAGTTGATTAATTGAATAATTTTTGTGATTTGATTAAAGATTGAACTAAAGGTAAAATAAATTTCTTGAAGGCAAATTTTTTTTACTTTAATTAAAAAACACAAAAACCCTATAAGATGGTCATACGAATCAATTTTGTAATAAATCTTATTTAACAGGATTGAAAAAATATGATTTCATATGTTAAAATCATTCCTTTCGGTTGTAAATATGATCAGGATCCATGAGATCATTTCACATCAAACTTATTCAATGAGAGAAAAGGAACGAATTTTTAATAGTATTATTATTAATACTAGATATGCATGTCTCTTATCCTATAGTAAAAACTGGTCCCAATTTGGTGTTCTCGTCATATTAACTTTTAGAAGATAGCTTAAATATGTGTACCCAATTGAATACAAACTGAGATATTTTCATGTTTCGAGCAATTTCAAACCACATTTTGTGAACGAGATGAGTTGCTTTCGGGTCCCCCAAATTCCATATGCCCAAAACCATATTTAATGCTTTTGGCTTTTTCATTTTCAGTTTCCATCTTCCTTCCTCCCTTTTTTTTTTTGCCCTTTTCCATCAAGAGTTTCACATTATTATAATTTAGGCATATTAAATGCTACATATACAAATATCAATTATATTTTATTTTCAATCAATAAATTATAAATATTATAAATAATCTTTTTTTTTAAAAAAATTGTGAATTACACAAGATTTCCCTTAGTCGAATGTGCCTAATTATTTCTCATGCAATACATATATATATATATATACATACATAACATATATATATATATATATATATATATATATATATATATATATATATATATATATATGTCTAGATCCGAAAAAAGTTCGGTTAGGGTTATCACCACTTTCCAGCCATACATACTAAAAATATCGGCTAAGGAAACTTATTTGAGTTGTGTCATGTACCTCAAAGAGTAGCAACCACAAAATCTTTCATATGTTTTCTGCATTTTGTTATTTTGTTGGTAAAAAGACAATTATACATTTTTTTTTAATTTTTACTCATATTTCAAACAAGTGGTGATGTGAATAAAATTACTAAGATAAAGACCAAATTTGGACTATTTAATTTAATTTAAAATACCAAAATTAAACCCAGAAAATGCTAATTAACTTAGAGTATTATTTGATTGTTCTCTCCCTTTTAAATATTTTTTTGAAGGACCCTTTTAAATTTACACAAAAACCTCATATAAGACCATCATGCCCGTGTGTCAATTTTTTTGAGAAAATTTTTCGATCAGACTTAATATTTGAAATTTATTATTTTTTATGTCAAAAATATTATTATCATAACAATTATAAATCAAATCGACCCAACTCACTTATATAAATATGTGAAACCATGTCAAAACTCATCTTAGATTTAAATAAAGCAGTCTACGTAGGACAAGATAAATTGATAATGCTAGCTATGTCTGTTTTATAATTTTGTGGATACGTACACTATGTTATTATAGATAATAGGCATCAGTAACCATCATGATATCATGGTACGTACAAGTATAATCATATCACACTATGAATTTTTTTTATACGTATAAAAAAATAAATTTCTACATTTACATTTGCATTTTTTGACAACTAAAAAAAATATATGTTTTGCCTAGCTCCCCCAGTCCCCTCAAAGTCATTTTTGTAGTTCCATCAATTATTTTTATTTTAATAGGTCTTCTATGAAATGATTTCATGAATTTACATTCGTGAATCGGGTTGAGTCGATCCATATCTGCAGAAAAAAATAATACTTTAACATAGAAAATAATACTTTCATAAATTGAATTGGGTTGAAAATCTGTATCATAAAATTGATGAAACATTTAAAATTTCGCAAATATATGCAAGAGACTGATCTTTAATCACAATACAGACGCTTCAACTAGATTTACAATTTCAACTGTTTACACCTGTGGGCGCCTGCCAATGTGGCACGCCCACAACCACACAAATTTTTTTATTTTTTTTTCAAAAAATGACTGACGAATCATGGATCGCCACGTAGGCGGTGCCCATATTACCCTGTACCCCTAGGGTGCAGGTTATCAAAATTATATATATATATATATATATATATATATATATATAAAATATAATATAATATAATATTTTCCTAGACTAATGAAATTCTTGTACTAAATTTATCTGGAAAACATATTGATACGCATAAATGTACGTAACCGAAGATAAAAACAACAATGTAAGAAAATAAATGGATCCCGACATCGTTTTCATATTCAAAATGCTGTAAAATTCCAAGTTTTTGTTGTTGTGTTTGGTGATTTTAGTTAGGCCATTAATAAGTAACGAAAAAATACCACACAAAGTCAAAGTCAAAGTCCCACCACATATTATATTCCAATCAATGGAAATTTATCACTCCAAATTTCCAATTTAGCAAAAATCAATGAAACTGACAAATCCAAGTAATCAACTCAAAAGCGTGTTAAGACCACAATCTTCAGCCTGTTCTTCCGAAAATTATTCACGACGTGCTTGTAATTTTCATGAAACACAAATATTGATATGTTCATAATCGAGAATAAACATCTTTTTGATATCATTTGATAGGATCGTTTAAGTTTTTAGAAAAAGAGTTGAATAAACACTTACAACACATTCTTCTTCAAAACTAAACTCAGTTGGGTTGTCAACTGAATTCTAGTATTCTCGAAAATGTCAATAGCAGTTGGCTAACAAATTATATATGCGCGAAAGTAAGCCAAAATGACAGATTAGAACAAAAAAAAACTTGAATGAATATAAAACTGAAGTTAAATGAACACAAGTTTGTTTTTGGATGTTTGGAGAATTCAACACTTCTACGTTACCTCTTCTTTCAGGGTAAGAAAGATATCACTAGAAGACTTTGAATTTTAGAACACTTTGCAGAATCCCTGTAGTAGCCCGGTTCTATTTTACAAGATTAAGAGATTTAAAAGGTTAAAACATGATTAAAGAAATTTTTATTGGATTAATAGAGTTGAAAAATGGATCCAGAACGTTCGAAATAACCCGAAAAGTCCTGAGTTTAAGGACAGATTGGAAGCACCGAACCATAGTTCGGAGTGTCCGAACTCCATGCAGTTCGGAAGTTATGTTGTGTTTGGAAGCTAGTGAGATCGGAAGCTCCGATCGTTGTTCGGAAGCTCTGATCGTTTCCAGCCAAGTGTCAAAATAGTGATGTTAGTAGGATGATGTCATCAGTGGAGATCGGAAGTTCCGATCGTAGTTCGAAAGCTCCGATCGTTTTCAACCAAGTGTCAAAATAGTGATGTCAGCAGGATGATGTCATCTGTGGAGATCGAAAGTTCCGATCTCAGTTCGAAAGCTCCGATCTGCTGGTAGGGACACATGTCAAAGATGCATGATACGTGGTGCTCGGTGCCGATCGGAAGCTCCGATAACAGGGATTGGAGGTTCCGATCGTGGCCTATAAATATGGGGTCTAGAGCCTCATTTTCTTGCTCATTCCCTCTTCCCAAATCTTGATTATTGGTAGAAATGGGGTGTTTCTATCTTTGGCAAGGGACGGTGCTTTGGCGAGGCGTCCAGAAGTCGTAGCAGAGTTGTGCCCAAGTTCTGGGGTATTCGATAACAAAAGGGCTGACGATGGACGGAGGTATACTCGAGATCCTATAAATAGTTTGGGAGTATCTATTAGCTAAATTAAGGATTTTAGATATTGTTTAGTGATTTAGTGATCTTGTGAATATAGGCTTGGACATAGAGCTGGTGTAGCTTGCCTAGTAGAATTAAGGTACGAAAGTACTGTTCGAGATACCTTAACTGAGTATGCATGCATTATGTGTTGCATTGATTATATGACATGATTTTATCTGCATATATTATGACATGTTATTATGCTTCATGCATGATCATCTTGAGCTTATATCCTTGCGATATCCGGTAGTAGGATGCTTACCTATCTTGTTAGTGGATGGTTGGACACTTGAACTCATGTCAGGTCACCATTATTCCACTGTTGGGTATGGAGCCACCTCCAGGGGTGACAGCGCATAGTGCTACATACCTAGGGCCCAAGTCTATTCTTGACCTCGAGTCTTGGTAACCCGTATATTTGCATACATGAACATATAATATTGTATACTCATACTCTCGTACTAAGCGTTTTATGCTCACGTCCTCGTACTGTTTTTGGACACCCCATTCGACGGAGCAGTTGCAGGTAGTTCTCCTAAAGATTTGGAGATTGGGTGGTGACCAAGGCAGGATTGCAGGGTCAGCCAGTAGGTTTTACTTTACTGGAATTAAGTTATTTTTATAGTTTGAACTTCCGCAGTATATCTTTGATTATAATTAACTATTGATTAATTGCATGCTTAAGCTCTTGATTAGTAGGTGATCACGGTACGGGTCACTACATTTACGCAGTGTTTGGTTCAATTGATATGATTATTAAATGATTGATAAAAGACATGATAAATAAGGATTGGTAATTTGTGTTATATTGTGTTTGGTTTGATTTTTAGGAATAAGATTAAATAATGGTTTAAAATTTTTTTGCCAAAAATACCATGTATATTTTTATTGGATGGGTGATTTTTAGGTTGAAGGGAAAGGATAATTATGGAATTTATGTGTAAGATAAAAACAAGGATAAGTAATATTAGGGTGAGGGGAGAGCTTAGTTAACCTACTATAAAATAACTTTATCCTTTCTAGGTTAGATTAGTTTGTTTTAATAAAAATCCTACCAAATAATGAATTAAATAAAAAATCACACACAAACCTACCTAATACCTTGTACCAAACACTGCGTTATGGTATCAGAGATTGGTACAGTATCATTTGGTTTGGAATGATAGCTGGTTTTTCTATTGTGAGGGAGCGTGAACCCCGATGCCACTGTATCAGCTTTGAGATCCTGTCGAGCTCTGGAGTCTGGCGGGGAAGGCTACCTCATTTATACAGTTAATTTGTCCACTGAAAGTGTTGGTATATGAAGTTTTCTTGTTGTTAATGAATTCCCTGATGCTTTTCCTGATGAGATTCTGGGTTTCTCTCATGTTCGAGAAGTTGAGTTTGGCATTGATCTAAGGCCAAGAACGTCATCTATTTCGAGAGCATCGTATCTTCTAGCTCCGTCAGAGATTCACGAGTTGAAGAATCAGTTGCAGGATCTCTTGGATAAGGGATATATTCGGCCTAGTATATCTCCGTGGGGAGCTCCTGTTCTCTTCGTGAAGAAAAAGGATGGGTCTATGCATCTGTGTATTAACTACCGACAATTGAATAGCGTGACCATAAAAAATAAGTATCCTTTGCCTCGTATAGATGATTTATTTGATCAGTTGCAGGGTACTTTAGTTTACTCCAAGATTGACTTGAGATCTGGATATCACCAGATGCGAGTCAGAGATCAGGATATAGCCAAGACTGCATTCACGACCAGATATGGGAATTATGAGTTTTTGGTAATGCCATTTGGGTTGACTAATGCACCGGCTGTATTTATGGATTTTATGAATCGAGTATTTCGAGAATTTCTGGACAAGTTTGTGGTTGTATTTATCGATGATATTCTGGTGTATTCACGTAACGTGAATGAGAATGCGTATCATGAGAATTGTGTTGCAGACTCTTCGAGAGAAGCAATTGTACGCAAAGTTGAGTAAGTGTGAATTCTGGTTGGATCGGGTGGTATTTCTTGGCCACATTATATCCAAGTAAGGAGTGGCGGTAGATCAGAGCAAGATTGAGGATGTATTGAACTGGTCGCGTCCGACGACGGTAGCAGAGATCCGTAGTTTTCTAGGTCTGGCAGGATATTATCGTCACTTTATCGCAAATTTCTCGCAACTAGCTCGACCTCTGATGCAACTTACTCGCAAGGGCGTAACTTTTGAATGGTCCTCGAAATGTGAAGAGAATTTTTGTGAACTTCGCAGACGGTTACTTCTGCACCTATCTTGGCATTATCGTCTGGATCTGGAGGGTATGTGGTATATACTGATGCTTCTCTGTAGGGGTTAGGCTATGTCCTGACTCAGAATGGGCATGTTATTGCATACACTTCTAGACAGTTGAAAGTTCACAAGAAAAATTATCCAGTGCATGATTTGGAGTTAGCAGCTATTATATTTGCATTGAAAATCTGGCGCCATTACCTGTATGGTGAGAAATTTGAAATATTCACAAATCATAAAAGTCTCAAGTATTTGTTCACTCAGGCCGAGTAGAACATGAGACAGCGACGTTGGATGGATTTGTTGAAAGATTATGACTGTGAGATTAAATATCATCCAGGAGCTGCTAATCTCACTGCGGATGCTTTGAGTCATAAGGTGCGAGTACCTGCACTTCAGACTTGTCTTGTTTCCAGTATAATCCAGGATTGTTGTTCTTCGAGATATACCTTAAAGCACAAGAAAGGTATGAGGATTATTCAGATGTATGCAATTTTATATGATCCAACCTTGTATTCTCAGATTCGAGATGCTCAGATGTCTGACTCGAAAACTCAGCGATTGGATCGATTAGCCAGATATGATAGTATGCCTGGATTTTACTATCAGGCTGATGGTTTGTTGTGTCGGTCAGGACGTATTGTAGTACCTGAGGATGATACTCTGAGGAGTTAGATTTTATCTCAAGCACATCGTAACAAGTTGAGTATTCATCCAGGGATCAACAAGGTGTACAAGGATTTACGAACTCGGTTTTTGTGGAAAAGAATGAAACAGAGTGTGTATCGTTATGTGTCCAAGTGTCTAGTGTGTCAACAAGTTAAGGCAGAACACCGACGACCTGTGGGATTGCTTCACACTTTGCTTATTCCTGAGTGGAAATGAGATTTGATCACGATGGATTTTGTGACCCATTTTCCAGTATCCTCGAGAAATTTTGATGCTATCTGGGTTGTGGTGGATCGACTCACCAAGTCAGCACACTTCATTCCGTATAACTGAGATTATACTTTTGATCGGATGGCTCGTTTACATTCAGGAGATTTTAGATTCCATGGAGTACTCGTGAGTATTGTCAATGATCAAGACCCCAGGTTTACTTCTAGATTCTGGGGGAGTTTCCAGCATGCATTGGGTACTACAATCAGTTTGAGTACTACTTATCACCTAGAGACTGATGGTCAGTCAGAGCGAACTATCCGTACTCTTGAGGATATGTTGTGAACTTGTGCTATGGATTTTTGTCAGCATGGCAAGATCAATTGCCACTAATTGAATTCGCGTACAACAACAGTTATCATCGTAGTATTGGTATGACACCATTTGAGGCATTTTACGGTCGAAGATGTCGTACTCCACTGTTTTGGGAAGAAGTGGGGAAGCGACAGGTTGAGGGACCAAAATTAGTTCAAGAGATTGTAGATATAGTTGACCAGATCAAGAAGTCTATCAGAACTGCACAAGATCGACAAGCTAGTTATGCTAATACTAAGCGTCGACCTTTGCAATTTCAGGTTGGTGAGAAAGTATTCCTGAGAGTTTCACCTTTTCGCAGGATTTTGAGATTTGGTCTCAAAGGAAAGCTATCTCAAAGGTTCATTGGTCCATTAGATATTTTGGAGAGTGTTGGAGATCTAGCGTACAGATTGGCTTTACCATTGTATCTGTCTAGTATCCACGATGTGTTCCATGCATTACTGTTATGACGATATGTAGCAGATGTGTTGGAGAACGCGGCGATCAGATCAATCAGGATTGATACCCGGTGCAGCGGAAGTTTAAAAATTTTATATGGAATGATTCCATATTGGGTATCAAAACTTTTACGATTAAATTGTGTGTGTAAAAATTAAATAACAATTATAAATTTTTACCTTTAATCTCGAATCGAGATTTTGGACACCAACAGATTACTCTGCTCTTGTTGTATATCCCTGGAACTGATGGACGAACTGTTCTTCAATCAGGTCCACGAATGGATATTTAATCCCTCTGATAGATTGCACTAGAAAATCTATCAGAAGTTTCTACGAAGATATTAACGAATTTGATCCGTTAAACCAGACTGTAATTCAAAATTCACAGACTGGATTTTATCGAGCAGAGGGGAAAGGGGGCGGCCACTACTGAGAGAAAATAACTAGGTTTTTCGAAAATTTGTGACCTATTCTATATAATTTCTGTACTGCAATAACTTATTTATAATGTAGGCCACTAACAGCTTAGGGCCAATTAGTCATAAGTTCAAGCCCGACAAGCAAAGCCCGCATGTTCAGAAATTAATATAAAATTCATCGTGACTTTGATTGATAAACCGATTTCACCAATGTGCACAGAAACCATTTCTGCACCTTTTAAAGTCAAGATAAATTTTTCTGAATCCGAATTCAGTGATTTCCAAAAATGCTCATCCCTATGTCATTTTAGGAAATCTTACTCCTCTACTCATAATTAAGAAGTCCAACTTCTTTGTTCATTAAATTTAACTCTTTAAATTTAACTATCTCAACGAGGATTAGAAATCCATTACTCTGTGTGACCCTCAATGGTTCAGGGATACAGCTAGCCGTGGGCTCACAACTCCTTGAGACTCGGAACAACAATTTCCGACTTGCCCATCGAATCATGGTAAGAGCGCCTAGCAACATCGCCCCATGATTCCCTAGGTATCACTGATAGTGCCTGCAAGAACCAATAGATTTTGGTTAGCATACAGTACGGTCCCTTCATCCAAATATCCCAATCGAATCAACAACCATTGGTATATCGAGAGTCGTTCGAGATTCGATAACTATGCAATACATCTTGAAGATCAAATAGTGACATCGCATGTGTTACTAAGAAACCATTTCTTAAAACACATCATGTACTCTGGCCAGAGATTCGTCACACTAATATCTCCTCAGATCGCATAGGATATCCACACTCGCAAGTATGTGGTGAATCCTTGACAACAAAGCATCGACTCCTATATGTGTTGTAACTGTACCCAATCCCGACACCTGATGACCCCAATAGAGTCGGTAAATGAGTCAAAGCACAGTACTAGCATATAGAGTCTCAATGATGTTTCAAGTAATAAGGACTAATGGTGTACAACCAAAACCGCGGACTTTATCCACTCGATAAGTGATAACCACTTGGAAAGTTCGGATAGGGTAGTTCGATCATTCATCATATGAATATCCATTTGCATGCTTCGAACATCTCTATGTTCCTTACCAATGAAACGTGGTACTCTGCATCGCAAATGCTAGTCTCAAACTCGAGCGATCCTTATCCTTATTATCGGACGGCTCAATCGACTAGGAACATCTTAGAATATACAGTGACTATAAGATGTGTTTCATGATAGACATCTCCATGTTCTACCACATCTTACATACACTATAGTATATTCAAGGTCTTTATCAAAACAACAATAGTATATCACAATATAACAATATGAAGAAAGATAAAGTCATTGCCATTAATAAAAGTGTAAATAATATTAAACAAAAGATTATTTATACAAAGAGTCATCAAAGCCCTTAGCCACAAGTTGGCTCTCCGGGCACCCACTCTTTCAATCTCCCACTTGCCCTATAGCCAACTAGTCATACTACGTAGACCCATTGCTTCGCGATGTTTGTCAAATAATGGTCCTGGCAAGGGCTTAGTAAGTGGATCAGCGATATTGTCTGCAGAGGCCACTCTTTCGACAGTGATGTCTCCTCTTTTCAAAATCTCCCGGATGATGTGGTATTTCCTCAGTACGTGTTTGGATCTTTGATGAGACCTTGGTTCCTTTGCCTGAGCAATGGCACCCGTGTTGTCACAGTACACCGGGACTGGACCAACAACTTCAGGAATGACACCCAACTCTTGGATGAAATTCCTCATCCAAACGGCCTCTTTAGCAGCAGCTGATGCTGCAATGTATTCTGCCTCAGTGGTGGAATCCGCTGTGGTGTCCTGCTTGGAACTCTTCCAAGAGACAGCACCGCCATTGAGCATGAACACAAATCCAAAGGTTGACTTCGAGTCATCCACGTCACTTTGGAAGCTAGAGTCGGTATAGCCTTCCAATTTTAGTTCTCTTCCTCCATATACCATGAACATATTCTTAGTCCTTCGTAAGTACTTAAGAATGTCCTTCACGGCTTTCCAATGCATTTGACCGGGATTAGCTTGATATCTGCTCGTGACACTCAGAGCAAATGCTACATCCGGTCTGGTAGATATCATCCCATACATGATACTACCTATGGCTGACGCATATGGTACATGTGTCATTTTCTCTATCTCTTCATCAGTCTTGGGACACATAGACTTGGATAGAGAAACTCCATGACACATGGGTAGATGTCCTCTCTTGGACCCATCCATTTAAAACCGTTTCAATATGGTGTCGATGTAGGTTGATTGAGTGAGTCCTATCATTCTCTTAGATCTATCTCTATAGATCTGTATCCCAAGAATATAGGATGCCTCACCCAAATCCTTCATCGAGAATCTACCTGATAACCATATCTTTGTTGACTGCAACATCCCTACGTCATTCCCAATGAGTAGGATGTCATCAACATAAAGTACTAAGAATGTCACAGCATCCTTAACTACTTTCTTGTACACGCATGGTTCTTCCGGGTTCTTGATGAAACCAAAATCCTTTATTGTTTCATTAAATTTCTGGTTCCAACTTCTTGATGCTTGTTTTAGACCATAGATTGATCTCTGAAGCTTGCATACCTTATGCTCGCTTCCCATGGATGTGTATCCCTCTGGCTGCATCATATAGATTTCTTCCTTAATGTCTCCATTTAGAAAAGCAGTCTTCACATCCATTTGCCATATCTCATAGTCATACCAAGCAGCTATGACAATAAGGATTCTTATGGACTTGAACATTGCAACTGGTGAAAAGGTTTCATCATAGTCAACTCCTTGTCTTTGAGTTTAACCTTTCGCCACCAATCGCGCCTTGTAGGTCAATACCTTACCATCAGGCCCAAGCTTTCTCTTGTAGATCCATTTACACCCTATTGGAACAATTCCATCGGGAGGATCTACTAAAGACCAAACTTGGTTTGTATGCATCGAATCTATTTCCGACTGCATAGCTTCAAGCCATAAATTTGAATCCGCATCAGAAATTGCTTCTTTGAAGTTTCTTGGATCACATCCAACGTCGGGTTCATCTTGATCCCCTTCAAGAAGAAGACCATATCGAATAGGAGGTCTAGAAGTCCTCTCGGATCTTCTAGGTATAGGCGTGTCTATCAATGGTTCCTGAGGTGTAGGATCGTTATTTTGTATTTCTGGTTCTTCTCGAATTTCTTCGAGTTCCATCATCTCGACTTTCTTATCCAATAAGAACTCCTTCTCCAAGAAGGTGGCATTCCTTGAAACAAACACCTTTGTTTCAGTAGGATGATAGAAATAATATCCGATTGAATTCTTCGGATACCCTACAAAATAACATAAGATGGATCGACTATCCAACTTATCTCCCACTGTCTGCTTCACGTAAGCAGGACATCCCCAAATCCTCAAGTACGAATACTTAGGAGCTTTGCCATTCCATAACTCGTATGGTGTTTTGTCCACTGCTTTAGTGTGACGTTGTTCAACAAAAACACCGCCGTTTCAAGGGCGTAGCCCCAAAACGAAGGTGGAAGCTCAGTGAAGCTCATCATGGATTGAACCATGTCCAACAAAGTTCGATTACGATGCTCCGATACACCATTCAGCTGAGGTGTCATAGGAGAAGTCCACTGAGAGAGAATTCCATTCTCTTTCAGATAGTCCAAAAACTCAGTACTCAAGTATTCTCCACCTCGATCCGATCGAAGTGCTTTAATACTTTTACCTAGCTTGTTTTCTACTTCAGCCTTGAATTCTTTGAACTTTTCAAACGCTTCAGACTTATATTTCATTAAATATAAATACCCATACCTAGAATAATCATCAGTAAAGGTAATGAAGTAGGTGTGGCCATATTGAGTACCAACTCTAAATGGACCACAAACATCTGTATGGATCAAATCCAACAGATTTTGACTACGCTCAGGTTTCCCCTTAAAAGGAGATTTAGTCATTTTTCCTTTCAGGCAGGATTCACAAGTAGGTAGAGAGTTAATATCAGACATATCAAACATGCCCTCTCCCACTAGCTTGTTCATCCTCCTTGAGGAAATATGACCTAGCCTAGCATGCCAAAGGTTTGCCGGGTTTTGACTATCGATTTTCCTTTTGTTTGTTGTTACCGGTTTATCAACATAATTTATTGGAACGTCTTTTAATTTTAAGTTATATAGATCGTTTTCAAGTTGTCCATTTCCAATCAAACATTCATTCTTGTAAATATTGCAAATCTCATTCACAAAATTGCAAGAATAACAATCTCTATCAAGCATAGAAATAAAAATAATTTTTTTGACCAAATCCGGAACATACAAAACATCTCTCAAAAATAACTTAAAATTGTTTTGCAAAATTAAATAAATGTCTCCTATCGCTTTGGCTTCGACTCTTGAACCATTCCCGAGTCTCAGTTGGGTCTCACCCATCCTTAGCTTATTACTTCTTGTCATCATTTGCAACTCATTGTAAATGTGAGATCTATATCTGGTATCCAATACCCAAGAAGTAGTATTAAGTGAAACATTTATTTCAATATAGAACATACCCTTCGCAGTTCGCAACTGCTCGAGGTATTCCTTGCAGTTACGTTTCCAATGACCGGGTTTCTTGCAGTGATGGCAAACTTGTTTAGACTTGTCCAATTTTGCATGTAACATTTGGCCTTGAGATCATGGTCCAACCATTTCTCTAGTTCGGCCAACCTTTCGGCAGTTACATCAGCCGGGGCTGTTTTCGGAGAAGCCTTTTCTAACACTTAGAAAATCTTTTCCGAACTTAGGACAATCTTAACTTATGGAATCATTCTGTATTGTTTGCGCCAGTAAGTTTGTTTTGTTGGAGAATTGAAACATGTGGATTACGAAAATTCATCATAATGATATACTGAGATGAAACAGACAATTATCGATGATTGTTTAATTATTTTACTAAGACATAAAATAGGCGAAATTTATTTTATGAATCTCACTCCCACTATTTTAACGATTTCACTACCCTCTAGTGAAAACGGGAAACTGTTTTCCTTAGTGAGAACATGGAGTCCAATTGACAAACTATGGTCCCGAATAATATCAGCCAACCATAATTTTCAAAAGGTAGAGCCCAATTGCTTCCAAAGAAACCTCCACGTTTTTACCTCATGTCCAATAAGGGCCCAATGATATGACGCCGTTTATTGTGACATGTCAAGATGACCCATCAATATTAAGTTGTGATGGACGGTCGCCATGTGGATCCCCCAATAATATGAGCCGATCCCATGGGAGTTCCACCCAACTTACAACATGTGTCGATCCAATGTACAGCTTTCCGACGAACGGGCCCCCCCAATAATATGAGCCGGACCGTATCCGCGGGTAGCATCTCATACATTGATCGTTGATGGAAGGTAGGAACATTTAAACAAATTTAAATTTCCTTTATTTATCTTGATATCAATTTTAAATCATATTTAAAATGAGGGATTTTAATTTTGAAAATTTGTCTCATCATTTTTAAAATTTTGTATGCTTGCCGGATTCACACAATTTTGTCTAAAACATGCATACAACAATAATATCATATATTATATAGGATGATCGATTCCATTTCTAATCGACCCGTGGTTGCCAATCACGAGTCTTAGTCCAATCCTAGGTAATATGCAGTATGCAATGCAATCCTATTACATTGAGCTTCCAATTTACATTTCTTCTGTCTTTATTGTCTGCTGGGCCCACCTCCATCTTCAAATCTTGATCTCCCACTAAATCTAATGTATTTACAATAAATAACAATGACAAGTAGGGGATACATTTTTAAGGGGTGGGAACGGGCCATAAACCAAGCCCACTTTTATTACATATGACAATTCATATTGGGCCATAAACCAGGCCCATTAATAAATCCAACAACAATAAAAACAAATGTAAATTCCTAACATACACCTACAAAATTGGTCATGGCAATCGATCATCCTTATCCAATAACATTTAATTCAAAATTAATTTATTGGATAACATGCAATGGCAATTTAAATTTAAAAGGATAAAATCATATTTTATATATAAAATCTTATTTTACATACAAAATCATATTTTATCTTTTTATCAAATAAAATCATATTTTATCTATAAAATCCAATTTTATACATAAAATCATATTTTATCAATATATCCATAAGATCATATCTTATCATCAATTGTACCAAAAATTAATTAATTTCATTCAATTTAACGGATAAAATATTTAAATTTTCAAAAAATTCAAATTTATCCAAAAATCAATTTTAAAATTTTCGGACTCGAACAATTCGATCCGACGCCTCGTGGACCAATCAAAAACAATTTTCGATCGGACAAAAAATAGAATTTTAACATATTAAAATTTAATTTAAAATTAAAAAATAATTTTTCCCGCGGGCCGCCCGGGACATTCCCGGGCTGCCCGCGCCATAATGGGGTCGGGCCGGGCAGCGACGATCGCTGCCCTGGGCAGCGAGCGATCAAATCGTTGCCCCCCCGGGCAGCGATCCAATCGCTGCCCGGGTTTTTGCCCGAAATTTTTTTTTTTATTTTTAAAATATTTATTTTGTTTCAAAAACCGAGGCCTAAAAATTTTTGTACAATCGATTAATTTAATCGCTTGATCTGAGCAACCTGGCTCTGATACCACTGTTGGAGAACGCGGCGATCAGATCAATCAGGATTGATACCCGGTGCAGCGGAAGTTTAAAAATTTTATATGGAACGATTCCATATTGGGTATCTAAACTTTTACGATTAAATTGTGTGTGTAAAAATTAAATAACAATTATAAATTTTTACCTTTAATCTCGAATCGAGATTTTGGACACCAACAGATTGCTCTGCTCTTGTTGTATATCCCTGGAACTGATGGACGAACTGTTCTTCAATCAGGTCCACGAACGGATATTTAATCCCTCTGATAGATTGCACTAGAAAATCTATCAGAAGTTTCTACGAAGAGATTAACGAATTTGATCCGTTAAACCAGACTGTAATTCAAAATTCACAGACTGGATTTTACCGAGCAGAGGGGAAAGGGGGAGGCCACTACTGAGAGAAAATAAATAGTTTTTTCGAAAATTTGTGACCTATTCTATATAATTTCTGTACTGCAATAACTTATTTATAATGTAGGCCACTAACATCTTAGGGCCCATTAGTCATAAGTTCAAGCCCGACAAGCAAAGCCCGCATGTTCAGAAATTAATATAAAATTTATCGTGACTCCGATTGATAAACCGATTTCACCAATGTGCACAGAAACCATTTCTGCACCTTTTAAAGTCAAGATAAATTTTTCTGAATCCGAATTCAGTGATTTCCAAAAATGCTCATCCCTATGTCATTTTAGGAAATCTTACTCCTCTACTCATAATTAAGAAGTTCAACTTCTTTGTTCATTAAATTTAACTCTTTAAATTTAACTATCTCAACGGGGATTAGAAATCCATTACTCTGTGTGACCCTCAATGGTTCAGGGATACAGCTAGCCGTGGGCTCACAACTCCTTGTGACTCGGAACAACAATTTCCGACTTGCCCATCGAATCATGGTAAGAGCGCCTAGCAACATCGCCCCATGATTCCATAGGTATCACTGATAGTGCCTGCAAGAACCAATAGATTTTGGTTAGCGTACAGTACGGTCCCTTCATCCATATATCCCGATCGAATCAACAACCATTGGTATATCGAGAGTCGTTCGAGATTCGATAACTATGCAATACATCTTGAAGATCAAATAGTGACATCGCATGTGTTACTAAGAAACCATTTCTTAAAACACATCATGTACTCTGGCCAGAGATTCGTCACACTAATATCTCCTCAGATCGCATAGGATATCCACACTCGCAAGTATGTGGTGAATCCTCGACAACAAAGCATCGACTCCTATATGTGTTGTAACTGTACCCAATCCCGACACCTGATGACCCCAATAGAGTCGGTAAACGAGTCAAAGCACAGTACTAGCATATAGAGTCTCAATTATGTTTCAAGTAATAAGGACTAATGGTGTACAACCAAAACCGCGGACTTTATCCACTCGATAAGTGATAACCACTTGGAAAGTCCGGATAGGGTAGTTCGATCATTCATCATATGAATATCCATTTGCATGCTTCGAACATCTCTATGTTCCTTACCAATGAAAAGTGGTACTCTGCATCGCAAATGCTAGTCTCAAACTCGAGCGATCCTTATCCTTATTATCGGACGGCTCAATCGACTAGGAACAGTTTAGAATATACAGTGACTATAAGATGTGTTTCATGATAGACATCTCCATGTTCTACCACATCTTACATACACTATAGTATATTCAAGGTCTTTATCAAAACAACAATAGTATATCACAATATAACAATATGAAGAAAGATAAAGTCATTGCCATTAATAAAAGTGTAAATAATATTAAACAAAAGATTGTTTATACAAAGAGTCATCAAAGCCCTTAGCCACAAGTTGGCTCTCCGGGCACCCACTCTTTCAAGATGAGTCTCATATACTGCAGCCGTATGAAGTACAGTTGGATACAGATTTAACATATGTGGAGAGACCATTACGTATCATGGGTCATAAGGACAAGGTATTGCGTAACAAGATCATTCCTCTTGTTCTAGTTTAGTGGCAGCGCCAAGGCACTGAGGAAGCCACCTGGGAACTAGAGAGCCGCATGCATTTTGAGCATCCTGAGCTATTTTGATTGTATTTTCATGCTGTATCTTGAAAAATGCTGTATGATAATAAAAAATTCTTTGCTCAGTGTTGAGTTTGCATACTTAAGATGTATTTTGAGGACGAAAATATCTTAAGTGGGGGAGAATATAGTAGCCCGGTTATATTTTACAAGACTAAGAGATTTAAAAGGTTAAAACATGATTAAGGAAGCTCCGATCTGCTGGCAGGGACACGTGTCAAAGATTCATTATACGTGGTGCTCGGTGCCAATTGGAAGCTCCGATAGCAGGGATCGGAGGTCCCGATCGTGGCCTATAAATATGGGGTTTAGAGCCTCATTTCCTTGCTCATTCAATCTTCCCAAATCTTGATTCTTAGTAGAAATAGGGTGTTTCTATCCATCTTTGGCAAGGGACGGTGCTTTGGCGAGGCGTCCAGAAGTCGTAGCAGAGTTGTGCCCAAGTTCTAGGGCATTCGACAACAAAGAACTGACGATGAACTACTCGAGATCCTATAAATAGTTTGGGAGTATCTATTAGATAAGTTAAGGCCTTTAGATATTGTTTAGTGATTTAATGATCTTGTGAATATAGGCTTGGACATAGAGATGTGTAGCTTGCCTTGTAGAATTAAGGTACGAAAGTACTGTTCGAGATACCCTGTCTGAGTATGCATGTATTATGTGTTGCATTGATTATATGACATGATTTTATCTGCATATATTATGACATGTTATTATGCTTCATGCATGATCTTCTTAAGCTTATATCCTTGCGATATTCGGTAGTAGGGTGTTTACCTATCTTGTTAGTGGAGGGTTGGACGCGTGGACTCGTGTTAGTTCACCATTATTCCACTGTTGGGTATGGGAGTCACCTCTTGGGGCGACGACGCAGAGTGCTACATACCTAGGGCCCAAGTCTATTCTTGACTAGAGATTCTTGACCTCGAGTCTTGGTAACCCGTATATTTGCATACATGCACATATAATATTGTATACTCATACTTTCGTACTAAGTGTTTTATGCTCACGTCCTCGTACTATTTTTGGACACCCATTCGACGGGACAGTTGCAGGTAGTTCTCCTAGAGATTTGGAGATTGGGTGGTGACCAAGGCAGTATTGCAGGGTCAGCCACTAGATTTTACCTTATTGGTATTAAGTTATTTTTATAGTTTGAACTTCTGCAGTATATCTCTGATTATGGTTAACTATTGATTAATTACATTCCTATGTTTCTAATTAGTAGGTGACCACGATGCGGATCACTACAACCCCAGTTCAGTTTGGACTTAGACACTGACAAACTGAAACTCCTAATATGCTCAACTGAAAAATACAATACACAAACTGATTCTAGTACAATAGTTTACATCTAAAAAATTTAGCACAAAGTGATCCTTAAATGATCGGATACAAAACTTGTAAAGTGTTCTTTTGAGTGATTTTGATAAGTTTGATTGAATGCTTTAGATCTTTGCCAATTGCTTGCAGAATACGTGTGTTCAAGAGATTCAAGATTTTTCAAGAGTTTTCCAAATTGATCTGAATGTCTATTTATAGACATAAATCTAACGGTCAATATTTCAAAATAGATATTCTTCCACAAATATTAGCCGTTGTTTTTTGTCCTTTAGTCAACGTCATTATTCCCTGACATCTGTACCAAAGTATTGCACATGAAATATTAGGAAGCCGTTTTTAGTAAGGGAAAAATATCCAAAAATAGTTTAGTCTCTGACATAAACTGATTGTCCTTTGAGAATATTTGATGGACTCTAACTGATGACATTTAAATAATTCAGTTGAATTTACAAATTTAGTAAGACTGTCTAGTCCAATTTGGTCACCATGTTCAGTTTGAGTAACTTCAGTTCGAGTAAACTTCAGTTAAGGAAAATTTGTGGACTCAGTTAGTTACTCAGTTTGGGCACTCCATTTTGATAATTTAGTTAAACTCGTGGAATTCTAGTTCAATTCTTATATCAGTTTTGTCTATTCATTTTGTTAACACCAAAACCTTTATCACTCCAACACATTTTCAAATGCCAATTCAAAGTTTTCTCTCGATCTCTAGTGTATTTCTGAGTGTTTTAAGCCATATAATTGAGGATCGAACGATAGCAAAACGCTTCTAGTGTCGTGGTAAAGATGTGACTAAGTTCTTAACACTTTGAAATTAGTGGATTGACGACGGACGTAGGTATAATTCTAAAATCCAAGTAGCTATTAGGAGTAGGCATTAGCTTAGTTAAGCCATATAAGTCTAATGTAACACCAAGGACATGAGCGAAAATCACCCAGTACGAACGTATGAGTATACAAAACTAATATGATGCATGCAACATGAGATGACTGGGTGATTGGTCAACTACTAAGTCCTGCTCAGACTAGGTGCCAATGAGTATGTAGCACCACCTGAGAATCCGACCGCGAGGTGGCTCACACACTCGTCTAGATCACCACAGTATTATTCTCTGCCATTGCGTTAACTCCTGGTCTCACAAAATATAACAAGTATAGGGCTGAGCGACCATACGAGAAAGGCTATATCAAAAGAGATACAGGTCAACATGTATGTGCACATGCAGTATGTATGGAAAACAGTAAAACATGTATTATGGCACATAAATGCAACATATAAGAATGCATACTCAGCTGACAATCTCAGTCAGTACTTACATACCTATACATGATAGATAAAGTATAATCAGGGCAGATGTTCCAAGCCTATATTTAAGTAGTTATCATATCACTAATCATGTTCTAAAAGCCTTAACTAAGCTAATAAATACTCCTATTTTCTCATATAATTCTTGGACTATACTTTCTTCCATCGTTAGCCCGCTGATGTCGATATCCTTGGAATAGAAGCACAACTCCACAGCTATTAGAAAAGCACCTCACTATTATCGGGCCCTCAATATATAGACTGAATCAAGAGAGGAAATATGTGAGTTGTGACTTCTGAAATGATCCTTTGAGCCCCATTTATGGACGGAGTTCGGACGCTCCGTACTTGGGTTCGGATCTTCTGAACTTTGAATGCCCGACACGTATCTTGGTGTCTGATTTTGAACGCTCCGAACCCATCTTTGGACGTCCAAAATCTGCATGCAATGGATGAGTCACCGATGCATAGAAATTTCTCTGACAGCTGGACTCGGAAGCTCCGATCGGGTCTTCGAACCTTTCGATCTACCACGTGGCCTGCATCCAAACATAGACTCATCGAATTAGTTGCCTTGTTAGGGATCGTACGTTTCAATCTTGAAGACATTCTGAACTATCCCTTAGCTTCCAAACTTAAACTGTGCCTCTGAATATGTTCAGGCCTTCCGAACTGCCTTGCTTCCGAACTTGTCAAGGGTTCGGTGTTTCCGAACTATACATCGGATCTTTCAAACTCTCCGGTGATTCCGAAGCTTAGAATTTATATATATTTATTCTAATTAATCCCTTGATTTGTTTATATTTTAATCCTTAATCCTGTTTAACACAGTGAAAGGTTTAAGATTTTAGAATGCAGTAATTAACTTAAAACAATGTACGGGTTACTAAATTCTCCTCAACTTAAGAAATTTCATACTCGAAATGTAAGTCTAGGGTGGTAAACCAAGATATACTAAAAATCATGATTTATTTCATTGAAGATGATTTACACATATACATGATATTCATAATACACATCAAACAACTCAGAATATTCTATCTTCATAGGGATTTCAAGTTCCCAAGTTGCTTCTTCAGTACTCCTACACTGACATTGTACCATGATCAATGGTATGCGCTTGTTCCGGAGTACCTTCTCTTTCCTATCAAGGATCCAGAGTGGTCATTCCACATGCAATAGATCTGGTTCTATATGAACTTATATGTATCAAACGTGACTCATCAGTTATAAACCATTGAAGCAACGACACGTGGAAGACGTCATGAATATTGGAGAGATTCGACGGTAGTGCTAGACGATAAGAAACGTCTCCTACCTTCTCTAGGATCTGAAATGGTCCAATGTACTGAAAGAGTGGGTGCCCAGTGAGCCAACTTGTGGCTAAGGGCTTTGATGACTCTTTGTATAAACAATCTTTTGTTTAATATAATTTACACTTTTATTAATGGCAATGACTTTATCTTTCTTCATATTGTTATATTGTGATATACTATTGTTGTTTTGATAAAGACCTTGAATATACTATAGTGTATGTAAGATGTGGTAGAACATGGAGATGTCTATCATGAAACACATCTTATAGTCACTGTATATTCTAAACTGTTCCTAGTCGATTGAGCCGTCCGATAATAAGGATAAGGATCGCTCGAGTTTGAGACTAGCATTTGCGATGCGGAGTACCACGTTTCATTGGTAAGGAACATAGAGATGTTCGAAGCATGCAAATGGATATTCATATGATGAATGATCGAACTACCCTATCCGGACTTTCCAAGTGGTTATCACTTATCGAGTGGATAAAGTCCGCGGTTTTGGTTGTACACCATTAGTCCTTATTACTTGAAACATCATTGAGACTCTATATGCTAGTACTGTGCTTTGACTCGTTTACCGACTCTATTGGGGTCATAAGGTGTCGGGATTGGGTACAGTTACAACACATATAGGAGTCGATGCTTTGTTGTCAAGGATTCACCACATACTTGCGAGTGTGGATATCCTATGCGATCTGAGGAGATATTAGTGTGACGAATCTCTGGCCAGAGTACATGATGTGATTTAAGAAATGGTTTCTTAGTAGCGCATGCGATGTCACTATTTGATCTTCAAGATGCATTGCATAGTTATCGAATCTCGAGCGACTCTCGATATACCAATGGTTGTTGATTCGATCGGGATATATGGATGAAGGGACCGTACTGTACGCTAACCAAAATCTACTGGTTCTTGTAGGCACTATCAGTGATACCTAGGGAATCATGGGGCGATGTTGCTAGGCGCTCATACCATGATTCGATGGGCAAGTCGGAAATTGTTGTTCCGAGTCACAAGGAGTTGTGAGCCCACGGCTAGCTGTATCCCTGAACCATTGAGGGTCACACAGTGTAATGGATTTTTAATCCCCGTTGAGATAGTTAAATTTAAAGAGTTAAATTTAATGAACGAAGAAGTTGGACTTCTTATTTAAGAGTAGAGGAGTAAGATTTCCTAAAATGACATAGGGATGGCCATTTTTGGAAATCACTGAATTCGGATTCAGAAAAATTTATCTTGACTTTAAAAGGTGCAGAAATGGTTTCTGTGCACATTGGTGAAATCGGTTTATCAATCGGAGTCACGATAAATTTTATATTAATTTCTGAACATGCGGGATTTGCTTGTCGGGCTTGAACTTATGACTAATGGGCCCTAAGCTGTTAGTGGCCTGCATTATAAATAATTTATTGCAGTATAGAAATTACACAGAACAGGCACAAAATTTTCGAAAACCCTAAGCTATTTTTCTTAAAGTGGCCGCCCCCTCTCCCTCTCTCTACTCGAGAAAAATTCCAGCCTGTGATTTTGAATTACAGTCTGGTTTAACGGATCAAATTCGTTAACTCTCTTCGTAGAAAACTTCTGATAAATTTTCTAGTGCAATCTATCAGAGGGATTAAATATCCGTTCGTGGACCTGATTGAAGAACTGTTCGTCCATCGGTTCCAGGGAGATACAACAAGAGCAGAGAAATCTGTTGGTGTCCAGAATCTCGATTCGAGATTAAAGGTAAAAATTTTATAATAGTTATTTAAATTTTTACACACACAATTTAATCGTAAAGATTTGATACCCAATATGGAATCGTTCCATATAATAAAATTTTTAAACTTCCGCTGCACCGAGTATCAATCTTGTTTGATCTGAACGCCGCGCACTCCAACAGTGGTCTCAGAGCCAGGTTGCTCAGATCAAGCGATTAAATTAATCGATTGTACAAAAATTTTTTAGGCCTCGGTTTTTGAAACAAAATAAATATTTTAAAATAAAAATATTTTTTTTCGGGCAAAAAATCGCTGCCCGGGAGGTGCAGCGATGGTCGCTGCCCCGGGCAGCGCACGGTGCTGCCCTGCGCAGCGCTGGGCGCTGCCCGGCGCAGCGCTGGGCGCTGCGCAGGGCAGCGCTCGGCGCTGCCCAGGGCAGCGATCGTCGCTGCCCGGCCCGGGAACGTCCCGGGCGGCCCGCGGGAAAAATTATTTTAATTTTTTAAATTAAATTTTAATATGTTAAAATTCTATTTTTGGTCCGATCGAAAATTGTTTTGATTGGTCCACAAGGCGTCGGATCGAATTGTTCGAGTCCGAAAATTTTAAAATTGATTTTTGGATAAATTTGAATTTTTGGAAAATTTTAATATTTTATCCTTTAATTGAATTTTGAAATTAATTAATTTTTGGTACAATTGATGATAAGATGTGATCTTATGGATATATTGAGTAAAATATGATTTTATGTATAAAATTGGATTTTATAGATAAAATATGATTTTATTTGATAAAAGGATAAAATATGATTTTATATGTAAAATAAGATTTTATGTATGAGATATGATTTTATCTTTTTTAAATTTAAATTGCCATTGCATGTTATCCAATAAATTAATTTTGAATTAAATGTTATTGGATAAGGATGATCGATTGCCATGACCAATTTTGTAGGTGTATGTTAGGAATTTACATTTGTTTTATTGTTGTTGGTTTTATTAATGGGCCTGGTTTATGGCCCAATATGAATGTCATATGTAATAAAAGTGGGCTTGGTTTATGGCCCGTTCCCACCCCTTAAAAATGTATCCCCTACTTGTCATTGTTATTTATTGTAAATACATTAGATTTAGTGGGAGATCAAGATTTGAAGATGGAGGTGGGCCCAGCAGACAATAAAGACAGAAGAAATGTAAATTGGAAGCAAATGTAATAGGATTGCATTTCATACTGCATATTACCTAGGATTGGACTAAGACTCGTGATTGGCAACCACGGGTCGATTAGAAATGGAATCGATCATCCTATATAATATGTGATATTATAGTTGTATGCATGTTTTAGACAAAATTGTGTGAATCCGACAAGCATACAAAATTTTAAAAATGATGAGACAAATTTTTATAATTAAAAATCCCTCATTTTAAATATGATTTAAAATTGATATCAAGATAAATAAAGAAAATTTAAATTTGTTTAAATGTTCCTACCTTCCATCAACGATCAATGTATGAGATGCTACCCGCGGATACGGTCCGGCTCATATTATTGGGGGGGCCCGTTCGTCGGAAAGCTGTACATTGGATCGACACATGTTGTAAGTTGGGTGGAACTCCCATGAGATCGGCTCATATTATTGGGGGATCCACATGGCGACCGTCCATCACAACTTAATATTGATGGGTCATCTTGACATGTCACAATAATCGGCGTCATATTATTGGGCCCTTATTGGACATGAGGTAAAAAAAAAACGTGGAGGTTGCTTTAGAAGCAATTGGGCTCTACCTTTTGAAAATTATGGTTGGCTGATATTATTCGGGACTATAAGTTTGTCAATTGGACTCCATGTTCTCACTAAGAAAAACAGTTTCCCGTTTTCACTAGAGGGTAGTGAAATCGTTAAAATAGTGGGAGTGAGATTCATAAAATAAATTTTGCCTATTTTATGTCTTAGTAAATTGCTTAAACAATCACTGATATTTGTCTGTTTCTTTTCAGTATTTCATACAATGAATTCGCGTAATCCACTTTTCTCGATCCTCGAACAAAATAAGTTCACTGATATTTTATTTTGTTTCAAAAACCGAGACTCAAAAATTTTGTACAATTGATTAATTCAATCGATTGATCTGAGCAACCTGGCTCTGATACCACTGTTGGAAAACTGGCGAGTTCCCAGATCAATCACGATTGATACCCGGTGCAGCGGAAGTTTAAAATTTTTTTCATGGAACGTTTCCATGGTATGGGTATCAACCGTTCATCGATTGAATTACGTGTGTGTAAAATTTAAATAACAATTAAATAAATTTTACCTCAAATCTCGCAACGAGATTAATGGACACCAACAGAACAATTCTGCTCTTGTTGTCTCTCCCTGGAACCGATGAACGCCTTCAATCAGGTCCACGAACAGAGGTTTAATCCCTCTGATAGATTGCACTAGAAAATCTATCAGAAGTTTTCTGCGAAGAGAATACACGAATTTGATTCGCTATTCCAGACTGCAATTCAAAATCACAGACCGGAATTTCTCAGACAGAGAGGGGGGGGCGACGGCCAAGCTTGAGAGAGGGGGCTAGGGTTTCGATTTTTTTCTCTCAAAATTATGAGCTATCGTGTGTAATTTCTGTACTGAAATAACTTATTTATAATGCAGGCCACTAACACCTTAGGGCCCATTAGTCATAAGCTGGGGCCCGACAAGCAAAGCCCGCTCGTTCAGAAATTAATATAAAATTCATCGTGACTCCGATTGATGAAACGATTTCACCAATGTGCACAGAAACCATTTCTGCACGTTTTAAAGTCAAAATAAATTTTCCTGAATCCGAATTCAGTGGTTTCCAAAAATGTCCATCCCTATGTCATTTTAGGAAATCCTACTCCCTTACTCTTATTTAAGAAGTCCAACTCCTTAGTTCATTAAATTTAACTCTTTAAATTTAACTATCTCAACGGGGATTAAAACTCCATTACACTGTGTGACCCTCAATGGTTCAGGGATACAGCTAGCCGTGGGCTCACAACTCCTTGTGACTCGGAACAACACTTTCCGACTTGCCCAACGAATCATGGTAAAGCGCCTAGCAACATCGCCCCATGATTCCCTAGGTATCACTGATAGTGCCTACAAGAACCAGTAGATTTTGGTTAGCGTACAGTACGGTCCCTTCATCCATATATCCCGATCGAATCAACAACCATTGGTATATCGAGAGTCGCTCAAGATTCGATAACTATGCAATACATCTTGAAGATCAAATTAGTGACATCGCATGTGCTACTAAGAAACCATTTCTTAAATCACATCAAGTACTCTGGCCAGAGATTTGTCACACTAATATCTCCTCAGATCGCATAGGATATCCACACTCGCAAGTATGTGGTGAATCCTTGACAACAATGCATTGACTCCTATATGTGTCGTAACTGTACCCAATCTCGACACCTGATGACCCCCTCAGAGTCGGTAAACGAGTCAAAGCACAGTACTAGCATATAGAGTCTCCATGATGTTTCAAGTCGTAAGGACTAATGGTGTACAACCAAAACCGCGGACTTTATCCACTCGATAAGTGATAACCACTTGGAAAGTCCGGATAGGGTAGTTCGACTATTCATCCTATGAATATCCATTTGCATGCTTCGAACATCTCCATGTTCCCTACCAATGAAACGTGGTACTCCGCATCGCAAATGCTAGTCTCAAACTCGAGCGATCCTTATCCTTATTATCGGACGGCTCAATCGACTAGGAACGGTTTTAGAATATACAGTGACTATAAGATGTATTTCATGATAGACATCTCCATGTTCTACCACATCTTACATACACTATAGTATATTCAAGGTCTTTATCAAAACAACAATAGTATATCACAATATAACAATATGAAGTAATATAAAGTCATTGCCATAAAAGTGTAAATAATATTAAACAAAAGATTGTTTATACAAAGAGTCAACAAAGCCCATAGCCACACAGTTGGCTCACTGGGCACCCACTCTTACAATCTCCCACTTGCCCTATAGCCAACTAGTCATACTACGTAGACCCATTGCTTCGCGATGTTTGTCAAACAATGGTCCTGGCAAAGGCTTAGTAAGTGGATCAGCGATATTGTCTGCAGAGGCCACTCGTTCGACACTGATGTCTCCTCTTTCCACAATCTCCCGGATTATGTGGTATTTCCTCAGTACGTGTTTGGATCTTTGATGAGACCTTGGTTCCTTTGCTTGAGCAACGGCACCCGTGTTGTCGCAGTACACCGGGACTGGACCAACAAATTCAGGAATGACGCCCAACTCTTGGACGAAATTCCTCATCCAAACGGCCTCTTTAGCAGCAGCTGATGCTGCAATGTATTCAGCCTCAGTGGTGGAATCCGCTGTGGTGTCCTGCTTGGAACTCTTCCAAGAGACAGCACCGCCATTGAGCATGAACACAAATCCAGAGGTTGACTTCGAGTCATCCACATCACTTTGGAAGCTAGAGTCGGTATAGCCTTCCAGTTTGAGTTCTCGTCCTCCATAAACCATGAACATATTCTTAGTCCTTCGCAAGTACTTAAGAATGTCCTTCACGGCTCTCCAATGCATCTGACCAGGATTAGACTGATATCTGCTCGTGACACTCAGAGCAAATGCTACATCCGGTCTGGTAGATATCATCCCATACATGATACTACCTATAGCTGACGCATATGGTACATGTGTCATATTCTCTATCTCTGTATCAGTCTTGGGACACATAGACTTGGATAGAGAAACTCCATGACACATGGGTAGATGTCCTCTCTTGGACCCATCCATTGAAAACCGTTTCAATATGGTATCGATGTAGGTTGATTGAGTGAGTCCTATCATTCTCTTAGATCTATCCCTATAGATCTGTATCCCAAGAATGTAGGATGCCTCACCCAAATCCTTCATCGAAAATCTACCTGATAACCATATCTTTGTTGACTGCAACATCCCTACATCATTCCCAATGAGTAGGATGTCATCAACATAAAGTACTAAGAATGTCACCGCATCCTTAACTACTTTCTTGTACACGCAAGGTTCCTCCGGGTTCTTGATGAAACCAAAATCTTTAATTGTTTCATCAAATTTCTGGTTCCAACTTCTTGATGCTTGTTTTAGACCATAAATTGATCTCTGAAGCTTGCATACCTTATGCTCGCTTCCCATGGATGTGTACCCCTCAGGCTGCTTCATATAGATTTCTTCCTTAATGTCTCCATTAAGAAAAGCAGTCTTCACATCCATTTGCCATATCTCATAGTCATACCATGCAGCTATGGCAATAAGGATTCTTATGGACTTGAACATTGCAACTGGTGAAAAGGTTTCGTCATAGTCAACTCCTTGCCTTTGAGTATAACCTTTAGCCACCAATCGCGCCTTGTAGGTCAATACCTTACCATCAGGCCCAAGCTTTCTTTTGTAGATCCATTTACACCCTATTGGAACAATTCCATCGGGAGGATCCACTAAAGACCAGACTTGGTTAGTATGCATCGAATCCAATTCTGACTGCATAGCTTCAAGCCATAAATTCGAATCCGCATCAGAAATTGCTTCCTTGAAGCTTCTTGGATCACATCCAATGTCGGGTTCATCTTGACCCTCTTCAAGAAGAAGACCATATCGAACTGGAGGTCTAGAAGTCCTCTCGGATCTTCTAGGTGCAGGCGTGTCCAGCAATGGTTCCTGAGGTGTGGGATCGTTATTTTGTATTTCGGGTTCTTCTCGAACTTCTTCGAGTTCCATCATCTCGCCTTTCTTATCCAATAAGAATTCCTTCTCCAAGAAGGTGGCATTCCTAGAAACAAACACCTTTGTTTCAGCAGGATAATAGAAATAATATCCGATTGAATTCTTCGGATACCCCACAAAATAACACAAGCTGGATCGACTATCCAACTTATCTCCCACTGTCCGCTTCACGTAAGCAGGACATCCCCAAATCCTCAAGTACGAATACTTAGGAGCTTTGCCATTCCATAACTCGTATGGTGTTTTGTCCACTGCTTTAGTGTGGACGTTGTTCAACAACAATACCGCCGTTTCAAGCGCATAGCCCCAAAACGAAGGTGGAAGCTCAGTGAAGCTCATCATAGATCGAACCATGTCCAACAAAGTTCGATTACGACGCTCCGATACACCATTAAGCTGTGGTGTCATAGGAGGAGTCCACTGAGAGAGAATCCCATTCTCTTTCATATAGTCCAAAAACTCGGTACTCAAGTATTCTCCACCTCGATCCGATCGAAGTGCTTTAATACTTTTACCTAGCTTGTTTTCTACTTCAGCCTTGAATTCTTTGAACTTTTCAAATGCTTCAGACTTATATTTTATTAAATATAAATACCCATACCTTGAATAATCATCAGTAAAGGTAATGAAGTAGGTGTGGCCATGTTGAGTCCCTACTCTAAATGGACCACAAACATCTGTATGGATCAAATCCAACAGATTTTGACTACGCTCAGGCTTCCCCTTAAAAGGAGATTTAGTCATTTTCCCTTTTAGGCAGGATTCACAAGTAGGTAGAGAGTTAATATCAGACATATCAAACATGCCCTCTCCCACTAGCTTGTTCATCCTCCTTGAGGAAATATGACCTAGTCTAGCGTGCCAAAGGTTTGCCGGGTTTTGACTATCGATTTTCCTTTTGTTTGTTGTCGCCGGTTTGTCAATACAATTTACTGGAACGTCTTTTAGTTTTAAATTGTATAGATCGTTTTCAAGTTGTCCATTTCCAATTAAACATTCATTCTTGTAAATATTGCAAATCCCATTCACAAAATTACAAGAATAACCATCTCTATCAAGCATAGAAATAGAAATAATGTTTTTAATTAAATCTGGCACAAATAAAACATCTCTCAACAATAATTTAAAACCATTCTGCAAAATCAAACAAACATCTCCAATGGCCGTAGCTTCAACTCTGGAACCATTCCCGAGCCTCAGCTGGGTCTCACCCATTCTAAGCCTGCGACTTCTTGTCATCACCTGCAAATCATTGCAAATGTGAGATCCACATCCGGTATCCAATACCCAAGAAGTTGTATTAAGTGACATGTTTATTTCGATATAGAACATACCCTTTGCAGTTCCCAACTGCTCAAGATACTCCTTGCAGTTGCGCTTCCAATGACCCGGCTTCTTGCAGTAATGGCAAACATCCTTGGATTTTCCATCGTTTGAAGCCTTTGTCTTTTGCTTCTTCTCGGGTTCCACTTTCTTGGGTGGGGCAGAACGTTTCTTGCCCTTCATACTTGGCCCCTTCTTAGCAGAAGATGAGGAGCCCACCAAGAAAGCTGGCTTATCCTTCTTAAGTGTGGATTCATATGTAACGAGCATATTGACCATCTCTTCAAGGGTGGCCTCTATCTTGTTCATATTAAAATTTATCACGAATCCATCAAATGAAGAAGGAAGAGATAGAAGCAGCAAGTCCACATTGAGTTCATGCTCCAACACCAAATCAAGGGTCGCTAACTTCTGTATGAGCCAAATCACTCGTACCCCATGATCACGGACCGAAGTCCCTTCACGCATGCGGCACGTCATCAACTCCTTAACAGTAGAGAACCTTTCAGCCCTCGACTGAGCCCCAAAAAGTTCCTTGAGTTGCGTGTGAATGTCAGCAGCATTCACCGTGTCCTCAAATCGCCTCTGGAGTTCATCAGACATCGAGGCTTGCATATAGCATTTGGTCTTGATGTCATGGTCGCACCATGCATCAAGTTTGGCCAATTCCTCCGGACTTATGTCAGCTGGTGCTTCCTTCGGAGGTGCTTTCTCTAACACGTAGAGCATTTTCTCCGAAGTTAAGACAATCTTCAACTTCCGGAACCATTCCGTATAGTTGGCGCCAGTCAGCTTGTTTTGTTCGAGGATCGAGAATAAAGGATTTCGCGAATTCATTGTATGAAATACTGAAAAGGAAAAACAGACATATATCAATGATTGTTTAACAATTTACTAAGACATAAAATAGGCGAATTTAATTTTATGAATCTCACTCCCACTATTTTAACGATTTCACCACCCTCTAGTGAAAACGGGAAACTTTTTCCTTAGTGAGAACATGGAGTCCAATTGACAAACTTATGGTCCCGAATAATATCAGCCAACCATAATTCTCAAAAGGTAGAGCCCAATTGCTTCCAAAGCAACCCCCATGTATTTACCTCATGTCCAATAAGGGCCCAATAATATGACGCCGTTTAAAGTGACATGTCAAGATGACCCATCAATATTAAGTTGTGATGGACGGTCGCCATGTGGATCCCCCAATAATATGAGCCGATCCCATGGGAGTTCCACCCAACTTACAACATTTGTCGATCCAATGTACAGCTTTCCGACGGACGGGCCCCCCCAATAATATGAGCCGGACCGTATCCGCGGGTAGCATCACATACATTGACCGTTGATGGAAGGTAGGAACATTTAAACAATATTTAAATTTCCTTTATTTATCTTGATATAAATTTTAAATCATATTTAAAATGAGGGATTTTATTTATAAAAATATTTGTCTCATCATATTTAATTTATTGCATGCATTGCCGGATTCACGCAATTTATGTCTAAACATGCATACAATCATAATATCACATATTATATAGGATGATCGATTCCATTTCTAATTGACCCGTGGTTGCCAATCACGGGTCTTAGTCCAATCCTAGGTAATATGCAGTATGCAAATGCAATCCTATTACATATGCTTCCAATTTACATTTCTTCAGTCTTCATTGTCTGCTGGGCCCACCATCTTCAAATCTTGATCTCCCACTAAATCTAATGTATTTACAATAAATAACAATGACAAGTAGGGGATACATTTTTAGGGGGTGGGAACGGGCTATAAACCAAGCCCACTTTTATTACATATGACATTCATATCGGGCCATAAACCAGGCCCATTAATAAAACCAACAACAATAAAGACAAAATGTAAATTCCTAACATACACCTACAAAATTGGTCATGGCAATCGATCATCCTTATCCAATAACATTTAATTCAAAATTAATTTATTGGATAACATGCTGTGGCAATTCAAATTTAAACAAGATAAAATCATATTTTATATATAAAATCACATTTCACATATAAAATCATATTTTATCTCCATATCAAATAAAATCATATTTTATCTATAAAATCCAATTTTACAAATAAAATCATATTTTATCTAATATATCATAAGATCATATCTTATCATCAATTGTACCAAAATAATTGATTTCAAAATTCAATTTACGGATAAAATATTAAAATTTTCCAAAAATTCAAATTTATCCAAAATCAATTTTAAAATTTACGGACTCGAACAATTCGATCCGAAATCTCGTGAACCAATCAAAAACAATTTTTGACCGGACCAAAAATAAAATTTTAAATATTAAAATTAATAAAAATATAATTTTTCCCGCGGGCCACCCGGGACACTCCCGGGTTGGCCCGCACCCGGGGCGCGGGCCGGGGGCAGCCCGGCTGCCCCCTTAGGGCAGCGCCTGGCGCCGCCCCTGGGCGGCGCCGAGCGCCGCCCTGCGCAGCGCCCAGCGCTGCGCTGGGCGGCGCCGAGCGCCGCCCCTGGGCAGCGCCGAGCGCTGCCCTGCGCAGCGCCCAGCGCTGCGCTGGGCCGCGCACAGCGCTGCCCTGGGCGGCGACGGTCGCCGCCTTGGGCGGCGCCGTGCGCCCCCTTTGGGCGGCGCCGTGCGCCGCCCGGGGCAGCAACAATTGCTGCCCCACCGGGCAGCGATCCAATCGCTGCCCGGGTTTTGCCCCGAAAAAATTTTTTTTTTATTTAAAATATTTATTTTGTTTCAAAAACCGAGACTCAAAAATTTTGTACAATTGATTAATTCAATCGATTGATCTGAGCAACCTGGCTCTGATACCACTGTTGGAAAACTGGCGAGTTCCCAGATCAATCACGATTGATACCCGGTGCAGCGGAAGTTTAAAATTTTTTTCATGGAACGTTTCCATGGTATGGGTATCAACCGTTCATCGATTGAATTACGTGTGTGTAAAATTTAAATAACAATTAAATAAATTTTACCTCAAATCTCGCAACGAGATTAATGGACACCAACAGAACAATTCTGCTCTTGTTGTCTCTCCCTGGAACCGATGAACGCCTTCAATCAGGTCCACGAACAGAGGTTTAATCCCTCTGATAGATTGCACTAGAAAATCTATCAGAAGTTTTCTGCGAAGAGAATACACGAATTTGATTCGCTATTCCAGACTGCAATTCAAAATCACAGACCGGAATTTCTCAGACAGAGAGGGAGGGGGGGCGACGGCCAAGCTTGAGAGAGGGGGCTAGGGTTTCGATTTTTTTCTCTCAAAATTATGAGCTATCGTGTGTAATTTCTGTACTGAAATAACTTATTTATAATGCAGGCCACTAACACCTTAGGGCCCATTAGTCATAAGCTGGGGCCCGACAAGCAAAGCCCGCTCGTTCAGAAATTAATATAAAATTCATCGTGACTCCGATTGATGAAACGATTTCACCAATGTGCACAGAAACCATTTCTGCACGTTTTAAAGTCAAAATAAATTTTCCTGAATCCGAATTCAGTGGTTTCCAAAAATGTCCATCCCTATGTCATTTTAGGAAATCCTACTCCCTTACTCTTATTTAAGAAGTCCAACTCCTTAGTTCATTAAATTTAACTCTTTAAATTTAACTATCTCAACGGGGATTAAAACTCCATTACACTGTGTGACCCTCAATGGTTCAGGGATACAGCTAGCCGTGGGCTCACAACTCCTTGTGACTCGGAACAACACTTTCCGACTTGCCCAACGAATCATGGTAAAGCGCCTAGCAACATCGCCCCATGATTCCCTAGGTATCACTGATAGTGCCTACAAGAACCAGTAGATTTTGGTTAGCGTACAGTACGGTCCCTTCATCCATATATCCCGATCAAATCAACAACCATTGGTATATCGAGAGTCGCTCAAGATTCGATAACTATGCAATACATCTTGAAGATCAAATTAGTGACATCGCATGTGCTACTAAGAAACCATTTCTTAAATCACATCAAGTACTCTGGCCAGAGATTTGTCACACTAATATCTCCTCAGATCGCATAGGATATCCACACTCGCAAGTATGTGGTGAATCCTTGACAACAATGCATTGACTCCTATATGTGTCGTAACTGTACCCAATCTCGACACCTGATGACCCCCTCAGAGTCGGTAAACGAGTCAAAGCACAGTACTAGCATATAGAGTCTCCATGATGTTTCAAGTCGTAAGGACTAATGGTGTACAACCAAAACCGCGGACTTTATCCACTCGATAAGTGATAACCACTTGGAAAGTCCGGATAGGGTAGTTCGACTATTCATCCTATGAATATCCATTTGCATGCTTCGAACATCTCCATGTTCCCTACCAATGAAACGTGGTACTCCGCATCGCAAATGCTAGTCTCAAACTCGAGCGATCCTTATCCTTATTATCGGACGGCTCAATCGACTAGGAACGGTTTTAGAATATACAGTGACTATAAGATGTATTTCATGATAGACATCTCCATGTTCTACCACATCTTACATACACTATAGTATATTCAAGGTCTTTATCAAAACAACAATAGTATATCACAATATAACAATATGAAGTAATATAAAGTCATTGCCATAAAAGTGTAAATAATATTAAACAAAAGATTGTTTATACAAAGAGTCAACAAAGCCCATAGCCACACAGTTGGCTCACTGGGCACCCACTCTTACAAAAGAAGGATAAACCGGCTTTCTTGGTGGGCTCCTCTTCTTCTGCTAAGAAGGGGCCAAGTACAAAGGGTAAGAAACGTTCTGCCCCACCCAAGAAAGTCGAACCCGAGAAGAAGTACAAGACAAAGGCTTCAAACATGGAAAAATCCAAGGATGTTTGCCATTACTGCAAGAAGCCCGGTCATTGGAAGCGTAACTGCAAGGAATATCTAGAGCAGTTGCGAACTGCAAAGGGTATGTTCTATATTGAAATAAATGTTTCACTTAATACTACTTCTTGGGTATTGGATACCGGATGTGGATCTCACATTTGCAATGATTTGCAGGTGATGACAAGAAGTCGCAGGCTTAGGATGGGTGAGACCCAGCTGATGCTCGGAAATGGTTCCAGAGTTGAAGCAAAAGCCGTGGGAGATGTTTATTTAATTTTTCAGAACGGTTTTAAGTTACTTTTAAGAGATGTTTTATTTGTTCCGGATTTAATTAAAAACATTATTTCTGTTTCTATGCTTGATAGAGATGGTTATTCTTGCAATTTTGTGAATGGGATTTGCAATATTTACAAGAATGAATGTTTAATTGGAAATGGACAATTTGAAAATGATCTATACAACTTAAAACTAAAAGACGTTCCAATAAATTATGTTGATAAACCGGCAACAACAAACAAAAGGAAAATCGATAGCCAAAACCCGGCAAACCTTTGGCACGCTAGGCTAGGTCATATTTCCTCAAGGAGGATGAACAAGCTAGTGGGAGAGGGCATGTTTGATATGTCTGATATTAACTCTCTACCTACTTGTGAATCCTGCCTAAAAGGAAAAATGACTAAATCTCCTTTTAAGGGGAAACCTGAGCGTAGTCAAAATCTGTTGGATTTGATCCATACAGATGTTTGTGGTCCATTTAGAGTTGGGACTCAATATGGCCACACCTACTTCATTACCTTTACTGATGATTATTCAAGGTATGGGTATTTATATTTAATGAAATATAAGTCTGAAGCATTTGAAAAGTTCAAAGAATTCAAGGCTGAAGTAGAAAACAAGCTAGGTAAAAGTATTAAAGCACTTAGATCGGATCGAAGTGGAGAATACTTGAGTACCGAGTTTTTGGACTATCTGAAAGAGAATGGGATTCTCTCTCAGTGGACTCCTCCTATGACACCACAACTGAATGGTGTATCGGAGCGTCGTAATCGAACTTTGTTGGACATGGTTCGATCCATGATGAGCTTCACTGAGCTTCCACCTTCGTTTTGGGGCTATGCGCTTGAAACGGCGGTATTGTTGTTGAACAACGTCCACACTAAAGCAGTGGACAAAACTCCATACGAGTTATGGAATGGCAAAACTCCTAAGTATTCGTACTTGAGGATTTGGGGATGTCCTGCTTACGTGAAGCGGACAGTGGGAGATAAGTTGGATAGTCGATCCAGCTTATGTTATTTTGTAGGGTATCCGAAGAATTCAATCGGATATTATTTCTATTATCCTGCTGAAACAAAGGTGTTTGTTTCGAGGAATGCCACCTTCTTGGAGAAGGAGTTCTTATTGGATAAGAAAGGCGAGATGATGGAACTCGAAGAAATTTGAGAAGAACCCGAAATACAAAATAACGATCCTACACCTCAGGAACCATTGATAGACACGCCTGTACCTAGAAGATCCGAGAGGACTTCTAGACCTCCTATTCGATATGGTCTTCTTCTTGAAGGGGATCAAGATGAACCCGATGTTGGATGTGATCCAAGAAACTTCAAGGAAGCAATTTCTGATGTGGATTCAAATTTATGGCTTGAAGCTATGCAGTCGGAAATAGATTCGATGCATACAAACCAAGTTTGGTCTTTAGTAGATCCTCCCGATGGAATTGTTCCAATAGGGTGTAAATGGATCTACAAGAGAAAGCTTGGGCCTGATGGTAAGGTATTGACCTACAAGGCGCGATTGGTGGCAAAAGGTTATACTCAAAGACAAGGAGTTGACTATGATGAAACCTTTTCACCAGTTGCAATGTTCAAGTCCATAAGAATCCTTATTGCCATAGCAGCATGGTATGACTATGAGATATGGCAAATGGATGTGAAGACTGCTTTTCTTAATGGAGACATTAAGGAAGAAATCTATATGAAGCAGCCTGAGGGGTTCACATCCATGGGAAGCGAGCATAAGGTATGCAAGCTTCAGAGATCAATTTATGGTCTAAAACAAGCATCAAGAAGTTGGAACCAAAAATTTGATGAAACAATAAAAGATTTTGGTTTCATCAAGAATCCGGAGGAACCATGCGTGTACAAGAAAGTAGTTAAGGATGCTGTGACATTCTTAGTACTTTATGTTGATGACATCCTACTCATTGGAAATGATGTAGGGATGTTGCAGTCAACAAAGATATGGTTATCAGGTAGATTTTCGATGAAGGATTTGGGTGAGGCATCCTATATTCTTGGGATACAGATCTATAGAGATAGATCTAAGAGAATGATAGGACTTACTCAATCAACCTACATCGACACCATATTGAAACGGTTTTCAATGGATGGGTCCAAGAGGACATCTACCCATGTGTCATGGAGTTTCTCTATCCAAGTCTATGTGTCCCAAGACAGATGAAGAGATAGAGAAAATGACACATGTACCATATGCGTCAGCCATAGGTAGTATCATGTATGGGATGATATCTACCAGACCGGATGTAGCATTTGCTCTGAGTGTCACGAGCAGATATCAAGCTAATCCTGGTCAAATGCATTGGAAAGCCGTGAAGGACATTCTTAAGTACTTACGAAGGACTAAGAATATGTTCATGGTATATGGAGGAAGAGAACTAAAATTGGAAGGCTATACCGACTCTAGCTTCCAAAGTGACGTGGATGACTCGAAGTCAACCTCTGGATTTGTGTTCATGCTCAATGGCGGTGCTGTCTCTTGGAAGAGTTCCAAGCAGGACACCACAGCGGATTCCACCACTGAGGCTGAATACATTGCAGCATCAGCTGCTGCTAAAGAGGCCGTTTGGATGAGGAATTTCGTCCAAGAGTTGGGCGTCATTCCTGAAGTTGTTGGTCCAGTCCCGGTGTACTGTGACAACACGGTGCTGTTGCTCAGGCAAAGGAACCAAGGTCTCATCAAAGATCCAAACACGTACTGAGGAAATACCACATCATCCGGGAGATTGTGGAAAGAGGAGACATCACTGTCGAAAGAGTGGCCTCTACAGACAATATCGCTGATCCACTTACTAAGCCCTTGCCAGGACCATTATTTGACAAACATCGCGAAGCAATGGGTCTACGTAGTATGACTAGTTGGCTATAGGGCAAGTGGGAGATTGAAAGAGTGGGTGCCCAGTGAGCCAACTTGTGGCTAAGGGCTTTGATGACTCTTTGTATAAACAATCTTTTGTTTAATATAATTTACACTTTTATTAATGGCAATGACTTTATCTTTCTTCATATTGTTATATTGTGATATACTATTGTTGTTTTGATAAAGACCTTGAATATACTATAGTGTATGTAAGATGTGGTAGAACATGGAGATGTCTATCATGAAACACATCTTATAGTCACTGTATATTCTAAACTGTTCCTAGTCGATTGAGCCGTCCGATAATAAGGATAAGGATCGCTCGAGTTTGAGACTAGCATTTGCGATGCGGAGTACCACGTTTCATTGGTAAGGAACATAGAGATGTTCGAAGCATGCAAATGGATATTCATATGATGAATGATCGAACTACCCTATCCGGACTTTCCAAGTGGTTATCACTTATCGAGTGGATAAAGTCCGCGGTTTTGGTTGTACACCATTAGTCCTTATTACTTGAAACATCATTGAGACTCTATATGCTAGTACTGTGCTTTGACTCGTTTACCGACTCTATTGGAGTCATAAGGTGTCGGGATTGGGTACAGTTACAACACATATAGGAGTCGATGCTTTGTTTTCAAGGATTCACCACATACTTGCGAGTGTGGATATCCTATGCGATCTGAGGAGATATTAGTGTGACGAATCTCTGGCCAGAGTACATGATGTGATTTAAGAAATGGTTTCTTAGTAGCGCATGCGATGTCACTATTTGATCTTCAAGATGCATTGCATAGTTATCGAATCTCGAGCGACTCTCGATATACCAATGGTTGTTGATTCGATCGGGATATATGGATGAAGGGACCGTACTGTACGCTAACCAAAATCTACTAGTTCTTGTAGGCACTATCAGTGATACCTAGGGAATCATGGGGCGATGTTGCTAGGCGCTCATACCATGATTCGATGGGCAAGTCGGAAATTGTTGTTCCGAGTCACAAGGAGTTGTGAGCCCACGGCTAGCTGTATCCCTGAACCATTGAGGGTCACACAGTGTAATGGATTTTTAATCCCCGTTGAGATAGTTAAATTTAAAGAGTTAAATTTAATGAACGAAGAAGTTGGACTTCTTATTTAAGAGTAGAGGAGTAAGATTTCCTAAAATGACATAGGGATGGCCATTTTTGAAAATCACTGAATTCGGATTCAGAAAAATTTATCTTGACTTTAAAAGGTGCAGAAATGGTTTTTGTGCACATTGGTGAAATCGGTTTATCAATCGGAGTCACGATGAATTTTATATTAATTTCTGAACATGCGGGCTTTGCTTGTCGGGCTTGAACTTATGACTAATGGGCCCTAAGCTGTTAGTGGCCTGCATTATAAATAAGTTATTGCAGTACAGAAATTACACAGAACAGGCACAAAATTTTCGAAAACCCTAAGCTATTTTTCTTAAAGTGGCCGCCCCCTCTCCCTCTCTCTACTCGAGAAAAATTCCAGCCTGTGATTTTGAATTACAGTCTGGTTTAACGGATCAAATTCGTTAACTCTCTTCGTAGAAAACTTCTGATAGATTTTCTAGTGCAATCTATCAGAGAGATTAAATCTCTATTCGTGGACCTGATTGAAGAACTGTTCGTCCATCGGTTCCAGGGAGATACAACAAGAGCAGAGAAATCTGTTGGTGTCCAGAATCTCGATTCGAGATTAAAGGTAAAAATTTTATAATAGTTATTTAAATTTTTACACACACAATTTAATCGTAAAGATTTGATACCCAATATGGAATCGTTCCATATAATAAAATTTTTAAACTTCCGCTGCACCGGGTATCAATCTTGTTTGATCTGAACGCCGCGCACTCCAACATGTACCGTGGCGACAGCTTACCTTTCTAATAAAAATCTCATCACCTTTCGAAAAGGTGACACTCATATAAAAACATGTTCTCCCGGATCGAACCACAATGGTCTACACTGATTGTTGGCATAACTCTCTTGTCGGTCTTGGGAAGCTTTAATCCTTCGTCTGATCAAGTCCACCTTATCCGCTACCTTCTACAATAATTCTGGCCCTTTTACCTGTTGTTCACCGACCTCATCCCAGAATAGGGGTGTACGACAACGACCTAACACCTCAAAGGATGCCATGCCAATGCTGTGGAGATAACTATTATTGTAGGAAAATTCGAACAAAAGTAAATGATCTTGCCAAGACAAGCCAAAGTACATCACAGATTCTCTTAGCATATCCTCCAATGTATGTATCATTTGATGTAATTACCCGCCAGTCTATGGATGATATCCTGTACTCAATGCTTAAATTGGTGTGAAACGGCTGCTGAAAACTACACCAGAATCATGAGTAAATATCGGATCAGAATCACTGACAATACTTAATGGAATGTTGTGTAAGCGCACAATGTCTTGGATGTATAGTCGTGCCATGCGATCAAAAGTATAATCCATTTTTAAAAATAAAGTGTGAGGATTCGTAAGACGATCTCGTTCCTCAATTCCGCGTCATCAGGCACTACTCTCGATTGGACAAGCACAATATCCCATTAGATGATAATGGAATCCAAATTTATTTTCTCCATTGGCTATCGTGGCAATCATTGCATCTTAGGATCGGAAATATGAGCATCTCTAATCCGAGAATTCATGATTGACTCAGATAAGATAGAATACATACGAATTCCATCAACTCTTTTCTTGCTTGAACATGAAACCCAGGGAACAACACTCCTGAATCATTCTAGATATATCACTAGTTTGAAGAGCAGAGAGTATTACCTGTCGAATCAGGGTATCAATAGTAATTTTAGCAGAACTTGGTGGCATTTAATCTCACAGTCATAATATTTCAGTAAATCCATCCATCATCTCTGTCTCATATTCAAATCCATTTGAGTGAATAGATACTTCAGACTCCTGTGGTTGGTGAATATCTCAAATTTCTCGCCATAAAGATAATTCCTACAGATCTTGAGTGTAAAAATAATGGCGGCCAACTCAAGATCATGTACGAGATAATTCATCTCGTGCGTCTTCAATTGTCGAGAGGCATAGGCTATAACATGCCCATTCTGTGTCAGAACACATCCCAACCCCTGCCCAGAGGCATCAATTTAGAGAACATAAGCTCTTGATCCAGATGGTAGAGCTATCATAGACATAGTAGTCAAATGCTTAAGAATCTAACGAGAATATTCCTCACAATTGGAGGACCAATAAAAAAGAACGTTCTTTCGGGCAAGCAGTGTGAAATCTCGGCCTAACTGGGAGAAGTTATCAATGAAACGACAGTAATATCCAGCTAGACCCAGAAAACTGCAGAGCCACCATCGTCGGATGTTACCGGTTCCAACAGTGCCTCAACCTTATTTGGATCAACATATATTCCTTCTCTGGACATTACATGACCAAGAAACACTACTAGATCAATCCAAAATTCACATTTACTCAGCTTATCATACAACTTCTTTTCTCGTAACGTCTGCAATACAATCCTCAAATGTTGTGCGTGCTCATCCATATCATGTGAATAGAAAAGAATATCATCTATGAAGATGATTAAAAATTTATCCAAAAAATCTCAAAACGTACGGTTAATCAAATCCATAAAAACTGCAAGTGCATTTGTCAGATCGAATGGCAGTACCAGGAATTTGTAATGACCATACGTGGTATGGAAAACAGTCTTAGATATATATCTGAGTCTCGGGCACACATATGGTGGTATACCAATCTCAGATCAATCTTGGAGTAGACAGAAGTATCCTGTAGTTGATCAAACAAGTCATCAATGTGTACGGCAACGGGTACTTGTTCTTGATGGTGACGCGGTTCAACTTTCTGTAACCAATACATAACTGCATCGATCCATCCTTATTTTTGACGAACATGACAGGTGATACCCATGGAGAAACACTTGGAAGAATATATCCCTTGTCCATCATATCCTGTAACTGCTGTTTCATCTACTGCATCTCTGACGGATCCAGACGATATGTTGTTCAGGATATTGGTGTTGTTCCTAGCAAAAGATCAATGCCAAACTCCACCACACGGTTTGGAGGAAAGCTAGGAATCTCGTTGGGAAAAACATGAGGAAACTTGTTGACTACTGGTATATGCTCAATACCACGACTACTCATGGATGTATCAATAACATATATGAGGTAGCCCTCCTCCCCTAAGGCACGACAGGACTTCAGAGCCAACACAAGTGGCATCGGATGTCGCACTCTCTCACCATAAAAGAACCAACTATTACCCTTATCTGGATGAAACTGTACCAGTATTTGGTGACAATTCACAGTATCATGATACAAATCCAGCATATCTATTCCCAATATACAATAAAAATATGACATCGCTAATATCATCAGATTCGCAGTCAAGAAATGATCCTCAAATTCTGGAAGGCATCCCATCACTAGACGTTTAGTGATCACCTCCTGACCCATAGGAGTAGATACAACTAGTCAATGTCTAGGGATACATATGAAAATCTATGTCTCTTGACAAAGCGGCTAGATATGAAGGAATGCGATGCACCAGTGTTAATCAAAACAAAATCAGGTATGCCTCATAAAAAAATACCTGCTATCATGCGGTGACTTTTGGCATTAGAATGGTCCTGGTTGAGAGCATACACCTACCCTTGTGCTCATGGTCGCAAGGTGGAATTACCCTATGGGATTGGCGATTGACATGGATGGACAAAAGCCTAAGATCCACCAGAAGCTCCAGAACTAGTGCCTCTTGTCCAAGTAGGAAAATCTTTCTGCATTGCCCTTTCTCGCTGCAAATGAAATAGGCACCAGATGCACTCCAGTATTCCTCAGTTGGATGCTTCCGACCGCAATTATCACAACACCCCTCTTTCTTTCTTACACCAAATCAGAATACTCCTCGAGAACTAGAATTAGAAGTAGAGGGAGAACCCGCTTCTTGAAAGACTGGTCATGGGGCCCAAGTGATCCACTTGGTTGAGAAGATAGAAGTGCCTTGGCACGGTTAACACTAATATCTGCCTGACGGAAAAGATTCACCATAGTCTCGTAAGAAGTCAGATCATCATAGACGGTGACCCAATCAAAGATCTCCTAGTTAATGCCCTACAAGAGTAGTTTGGATTTGTATATCCTATATATGGATACCCAGACATTGTATTTTGCATGCATCATATGTTAATGTTTAACCGTACTAGCGTATTGAGCTTTAACGCTCACGTCCAGTATTTTCCGTGTATTTGGACACCCATTCGACGGGGTAGTTATAGGGTTGTACCAGGATTTGGGATTCGATGGTGACCAAGCAAGAGCTGCAGGAGTACTAGCTAGGTTATCGAATTCTTTCAATTGAGTTGTATTATTGGGATTTATTTTACCGGTTGTATTATGCCGGTCTAGTATTTATTTAAGTTTTCACAATTTATCTCTGATTATTGTTTATTGCATGCTTATTTAAGCGTTAAACTCTGATTAGTAGCGGATCCGGATTGGGTCGCTACATTTATTGTTATCAGAGCATGCAATAGGATTTTTGGGACATATTACTCAGATTAATTGGTGATCCTTATAGGGATAATGAGACATCAGATAAGATGATGATGAGGCGATTGAGTTGCCCGAAGACTATCATCATCGACAGGATTTTTAAAGACTCAGCTTATGGTATTCCAGAAAGATTGGGCATGACAGAAGGATCGTGTTCGAGACACCAGGATTTCGACTCATGTAGGTCCTAGCTTTGGATCGATTACCAGAGGCCAGAGGCAGTGGCAGAAGATTGGTTGGAACTCACGTGACGCTTGCGTCCATACCCTTCAACCAAGATAGCACTCCTCTGAAGATTCTCCACAAGCAGTTGGATATATTGTCATAAAGATCTTATTTCATCCACCGGGGGATATAACAGTGACATACCCGATAGATTAGCAAGGATCTTTTGGAGATCATGGGGAAAAATATCTATCAAGCATGCTTGTATTGATGCTTTCGAGGTGACAGACAGAAAACTTCACGTTCAAGATTAGTAGACGGAATGAAATATTTCTGCATGTATTTGGATTTTAAATACTGTATTAAGATTTGCTATAAACCGTATTTCAGTTGTAAGCAATTGAATCATTTTATTATTGATTCCAGACTGTTGGAATTACTTAATAAGTTCTAACTAAGGATGTGTAATAAGAATTGAACTAAACTTGGTTCAGTGGTTTAATGATTTCAAGTATCTTTGATGTATTAAGTTGTTACATTACCTATCTTTTTCGCGTATTGATATGAATTTAGTTGTTTATTCTATTACATGAGATTGTAATTGGGATTGTTCAGAACTTGGAATAGTAGTTCAAGTGATTGGATGTTTGGATTTTTATTCTAGTGGTTAGTTGTTCAGTATTCAACTATTGTGACTCATAGGTTTTTGAGTAATCGAATTGTAAAGTACTTGCCATGTGATTAGTTCTAGATGCTTTCCGAGAATGGTTGGGTAAGTATGTGTCTTTTGTGATTGATGCCAAAGATGACGTGTTTCATCAAGGGCATAAACTATACTAAGTTACTGTATGATTCTGATATGAGTAGTTTCCTAGACCGATTGATTTAGGCCTTGAATGGTTGTTGACAGGGACGATAGATTTCATCAGGGGTAGCTTGATAGTTTATACCAGGGGTTGTGGACTGTGTTGGTTGATCAAGATGGGAGAGAAAGCGTGACCCTATGCCGCTGTTTCTGGAGGATTTATTCTAGAAAGGCTTTTGGTAAGGCTATCTCAGTCTTGATATTTTACGCAGTGATAGCCAAGGTTATGACTATCAGGATGGTTTCAGCGATAGCTGATTTCATTAGATTATAAAGTTTCGGTACTAGGTTAGTGCCAAGGAAACTCGATTCGTTACATAGTTTGAAATTCCTATGGTCAGGATGATTTTGTAATGGATATTCCTCGAATAAATGAGCATCCTACTCAGGGTGGTTCTGTTTATTGGGAATTTCCAGACGGATAGATCTAGTAAGTGGATTGACGATTTTCCTTTGATTAGTTAGGATATCGTCTGGTTACGCCAGTAATGGAATTGACACAAGTGAGGATGCGCAACCCTATACCTGTATGTCTGGAAGGATATTCCAGCAGGGATGGTTGGGGAGGCTACCTTAGTCTCGATATAGTACGCATGCATAGCAAGTGATATAACTACCAGTGGAATTTTGGTTAAAACCAGGTTGTTGGCTTAGCTATGGTACTAGGTTTGTACTGAAGGAAGGAATTGTCTCTTGATAGGACTATCATAGACATGGGTGATTCCTTGACATGGAGTAAAGACAGAACTAAGAATGTCTATCATGGGTTAGACTGAGATAGTTCTAGTGAATAGATTCAGACCGACACAAGAATTGCGACAATAGGTACTTGTGGGTATCATCTGACTTGGTCACGAGAAAGAAGGATAAATCTTTGGGTGTTAGATCCTATGATACACTTGGAGTCGGAATGGTCCTGGAAGGAATATTCCTAGATAAGAGATCGTGTTGAGTAGAGAGTTTGATTGATTTGGGATATCATTAGATCGGTGAATCTAGTAAGATGGACTGACTAGTACCAGTCACTACTCTTGAGTATTGTCGGACTTTGCCAGAAGTAGGGTAATGAGCTCAGTTAAGGAATCCTATGATTCTAAGTATGTTGAGGATTTCTTGAGTTGATGAAGCACTAAGATCAAGGGTTGTTGATATATAGTGTGAGATTCAAGTGATTGAAAATCAGTTAGTGGCTATCTAATTCTATTGATCTTTTTGGAGAAATGGGAGCTGCAGTAGATCAATAAGTAAGATTGCTAAACCTGATCTGTGACATTTTGGGATATGATGCATCGGGAGGTAATTGCGACAGTACTATAAGCTTGTGTGCTTAAGAGTTAGGCCCTTCATAATGTTTCGAAGCAGTAAATCGATTCAGGTGCATCCAGGATTCTCTATTCGTTTAGGGATCTTTAAGAATGCAAGAAACGGAACTTTTGGGTTTTCTATTGACCCAGAAATGGTTACATTTGACTCTTGTGGTTGTAAATTAGTACGATAGCACTTCTGAAGTTATTAAGATAATACTTCCTTGGTAGGAAATGAACAAATTTTGATTTGGACATTTCTTGGTATTAGCAATGGTTTATCTAGTTTGCAAAGATATGATTAAGTAGTGTTCCAGGTTGTTAGTGGATGAAATATTTCAAGGATTAAAGCTGAATATATTTCTTGGGCATCTCCAGCAGTATTCTCGGAATTGGTCTTTGAGCCATGAGCCGACAATTGATTTTGAATTTCGATGAGAATCGGCAAGAGCATCAGTTGTTCGAGTCATGGGATGAGACAATAACTGAGACTTATGGTTTTTAGCGTCTGGCGGGATTGTTGTCGCTGATATCCCAGTGTGACCTGATGCTCTGTTCAATTTAGATGTTAGAACCGATTTGGAATCGATCCGGAAGTTAGCTGGATTGCTGCAAATTTTGAGGATTCAGTATATAACTAAGGAGAATCAGATTGTTCATTAGTGAGTCAAGCTGACAAGAATTGTGGTTATCAAAAGTAGAATAAACCATATTGTTGTTCTAAAAGTTATCTCGAGTTGACGAGACAGATGCAACAAGTTGATCCGGATTGTTAATGTCGGGGATGATGTTAGCCATCTAAGTGTTTGGCTTAATGGTTGTATACTGTCGAGGTAAAGATCTGCGAATTTCGTAAGATAAAGGAATGTGGACAAATACGTTGTTGCCATATGTTTTGGGTCGGCAAGGAACTACCATCAGTTTCCATAGTCTCCTTTTTGGGGGATGTTATCCAGCTTTGGGTGGGATAAGTACTGGAAGTACTTACTCTGGTACTAGGAATTGTCTGGATTTTGTTATTATCCATGGTGGGATGACCAATAGAATTGTTTGGATGTTATCTTCAACAGTGAAATCCAAGTATTAGGATCAAGACTGATCGTAATCAGATCGAGTATTCCTCAAGTTATGCTCATACCACTTGTAGTGACCCAACCCGGATCCACTTCTAATCAGAGATTAGTACTTAATAAATCATGCAATAAACAATAATCTAAGATAACTTGCGGAACACTTAAATAAATACTAGACCGGCAGAATAAAACCGGTAAAACAAATTCCAAATATACAACCCAATGGAAATAAATCAATATTTAAACTAGCTACTACTCTTGTAGCTCTTCTTGGTCACCTCCTAATCCCAAGTCCTGGTGGAACACCTGCAACTGCACCGTCGAATGGGGCGTCCAAAAAACATAGAAAACACTGGATGTGAGCGCTAAAGCTCGATATGCTAGTACGGGTAAACATACGTACATGATGCATGCAAATGAATGTCTGGGTATCATACTAGAAATCATATCCTGCTCAGTCTAGGCGGCATGGTATGTAGCACGTTGGACCATCGCATCAGGAGGTGGCTCCCATACCATAAACCATGGACATATCCGAGTCCCAAAACTATGGTTCCCATCCAGACATGCAATGGGGCTGAGCATCCCCTATACTGGGTAAAAGCCAATAATACCGACTAAATCAAGATGTATGCACGTGCAACATGACAGATCAGATCAATAACATGAAATCATGGCACATAAATGCAATATATAAGCATGCATACCAGCTGAAAATCTCAGTCAATACTTACGTACCTCACTAAAGAAGTCCTAGAAGCATCAATTTAGGTTCCAAGCCTACCATCCAGCACTACAAGTCTACAATGCAAAATATTCATGCATTACTAAACATGCTCTAAAATCCTTAACTAGGATATAGCGTACTCATAATATTTTTAGGAGTCCAAAGTTATACCTGCATCCGTCGTCAGCCCGCTGATGGCGACTGCACCAAAACTTAGGCATAGCTCCGCTACTATTCCCGTAGGGTTCCACTACTTCCGATTTTCCAGTAAGCCAGATTCATAGAAACCACTAAAAGCCTAAAATACTAGATAGAATTGGAGAGGGAAAAGGGACTCGGTGCGCTCCAATCTTACCCTCGGCACCCCTATTTATAGCAAGTTTGGATGGTTCGATCCCACCTTCGGATCGTTCGGTCTCTACATGTGTGACATGTGTCACTGCCAGCACTTTGGACCGTCCGAAGATGCAATTCGGATCGTTCGATCCCAATATTATGTCATCCGTGATGTCACCAACTCGGACACTTAGCTTGAACCAGTTCGGATCGTCCAAACCCTTACTTTGGAGCGTCCAAACTCCCACACCTAGTCAATCAGATTTCATTTCTTATCTTATCTTTTTGAAAGGAGATCGGATCGTCCGATATCTGTTTGGATCGTCTGAACCCTGACCCTTGGAACTGGATCAGGGCCTCCGAACTCCACCCTTTCGGACCGTTCGATCCTATAGTTCGGACCTTCTGATCTCTCGGAGATTTTGGACTCTCCTGGACAATTTCAAGTGCTCTAGATCCATTTTTCAACTCCTTAGACTCATTTGGAAATCTCTTAATCATGTTTTAATTAATCTAAACATGATAAATTGATTAATTACTACTTAATCGTGAATTCTGGATTGACCGGGTGATTATCCTTGGTCATATGATCTCAAAAGATGGGGTTTTTGTTGATCCCAACAAGACGAAAGCTATTCTGAATTGGTCGCATCTGATGAAAGCTTCAGAGTTCCGTAGTTTTTTGGGTCTGACAAGGTACTATCATTGTTTCATTGAGAGCTTCTCACAGATAATGAGACATTTAACTCAGTTGATAAGGAAGGATGTTGATTTTTTCTGGGCAGCAAAGTGTGAGTAAATTTTCTGCATGTTGCGGAGACGATTGATGACAGTCCCTGTGTTAGCTTTTCCTTCTAGTTCTGGGGGTTATGTGGTCTACACCAATGCATTTTGGCGGGGTTTGGGATGTATGTTGACTCATATGGGCATGTTTTTCTTATGCCTCTTGAAATTTGAAATCTCACGAGGAGAATTACCTAGTGTATGACTTAGAGCTTGTAGCTATCATTTTTTCATTGAATATACGGCGTCACTACTTGGACGGTGATAGATTAAAAATTTACTCGGATCATAAGAGTTTGAAGTATTTTTTCACCAGGCTGATTGAATATGAGACAACCTGTAATGTCCGAATATCCATAAATCCACTCACGATAATTTAATTAATTATTATGGAAAAGGTATGTGTTCAAATGTTCAAATTATGACTTCTTATGAAGAAATTATCATTTGATATTTTTTAGGTATGAGTTTAATTTCGATGACGAAGAAAATCGAGACTAGACTACTAGCAAGATTTAAGAAAAAAATTAAATAAGTATGTTTTATGAAAATTTTTATTTTAAAAGTGATGCACGATATTCAATTTTTAATTTTAGAGAGAGATATTTTAAAAGCTGTATTTTTTAAATTTTAATGGGCCAGCCTTCGGCCCATAGGCTTTTTTTTTTAAAGATTTGAGAGTCCAAACTTAACCAGTCACAACTTAGCATCAAAATTTTTTTGTTCCTTTCTCTCCCATTCACGCTACAACCGCCATCTTCCCCTCTCTATAGGGTTCATATTTTCCCTTGAAATTTTTCAATGTTTTTTGCATCGTTTGATCGTGAGAAGGCTAGGATTGTGTTCTTGAAGTCCAGATTTCCATATCAAGAAAGAAAAATGTAAGTTTTAAACTCTTTTGAAACCACCATTCGAGAATATTATTACATTGATACGAAAACCTGCATATGATGTGTATGTATTGTATATTGCATTGAATTTAATATATTTTGAGAGCATGGTGTAGTACTATGAAACGTGAATCTTTCTTGATGTTTTGGTGTCAAGATTTTTGAAAAATATGTTTGAATCAGATATGTTTGGTGTGTGTATGACATATGTATCTTTGGTCAAAAGCTTTTGAAGTTGTGGCGTTCTTGATCAAATCCTTTCGAGTTTTGAAGCTTTTTCATATAAGAAATCAAGTTTTCAATGAGTAAGTGCATACAAATCCATAAATGGGTCGAAAGTGGTCGAAAAGGAACGTCCAAATCAAGTTTTGAAGGTTTTCGCACCACCACAAATCTGCCTGGTAACCCCAACCAGAACGTCTCGCAAACTGCGCGCCCCAGCCGGACGAGTTCTATCCTGAAATTTTTCCCACAGTTTTTTGATGTTCTAAATCCACTTTTATGGTATTTTAAGGTGTATTGGATCTTTTTAAGAGTTCCTGTGATAAAAATTTTAAGTTTTGATGTAAAAAACAGAAGGAACGACTCACGTGGATAGGTTTGGCTATGTATTACATCTATATTATATTATTTATTCATGAAAGCTACGTTATTATGAAAGACTTAAAAAATTTACGAAATTATTAGAGGCGTGCTTATATTTATTTCATTTAGCATGCATGATTTGAGCATGAATAGTTATAAGAGCATGCTACGAAAGGAAGTTTTACAATAACAAAGTTTATGAATATCTTAATGCTTTTGAGGATGTTTTGATGTTTACGAGCAAGTAAAAATCCATTTTTTGATGTATTGTTGAAGCCATAGTAGTTTTTAAAGGATTTTTACATGTTTTTAATGATTTAGATGTGATTTGATGAATTATGTATATACATATGAAAATTCAGTGTGTGTTAACGTGTGTACTGTGTGTGTGCGTGTATTTTGTAGTGTGTGTATTTGTGTGTGTGAGTGTGTGTGCAGTGTTTGTACTGTATGTGTGCGTGTGTTGTGTGTGTAAATATTTTTCATGTTGTGTTGGGTGTGTGTGTGAATTGAGGTGAGAATTTTTTTTAAGTTTTTGTTGGCTTGTGGTGAAGTTACGGCTAAAAGATGGCGTGTGAATGTAAGCCTTCGGATCATGATTCCCAATCACAGAGGTAGACTGTAGTACCTAAAATCCAATCTATTAAATCGCATGCATTAAATTTAATAAATATTAGGATTATTATTTTTAAGTTTAATTGATTAAATTCTTTATGTGAATTATGTGTTAATAAAATATTTTTATTATTTATTCAAATAATTTTTATTGTACTAACTATTTAATTAATGTTTTTAATTGTTTAAATTTATGTGTCTAAATGATTTTATTGTGCAATTTAAATTGCTTTAATATTTTAAAGGTTTAGGCATGCATATTTAATTGATTTTAATTTTAATTATTTAGTTTATTATTTTAAACGATTTTAACTGTTTAGCTTATTTGTTTAAATATTTTCTAGTGTACAACTTATTTATTTTAAATAACCTAAATTTAGCGGTTAGTTATTTTAAATTATTTTAAATGCTTAGATTAATTATTTAAATGTTTTTTTAATTGTCCAAATCATTTTAAAGGTTTTTATTTCCGCTTGTGTATTTATTTAAATTTCTTTTAAACGTTTGTCTAGTTTGTTTAAAATTATTTTTAATCGCTCTGCTTGTTATTTAAATATTTTACTCATTGTCGGGACATCAGAATATTTGAAGAGTTTAATTCTTGATTTTTCAAGCTTGTGTTTTATTTAGTGCAATTAAATTAATATTCCTAAGTTTCTAAGTTTGTGTAGCACTTTTTAAAAGTGTGTAGCACTTTTTCTCCTAACAATCACACACTCACAATTATATATATACACCTATGATTACACACACCTACACACTTAAACTAAATATACAACCCTAGCCCCTAAAAATTCACACTCAAATCTCACCCAAATCCCACACTCCTTCTCTTCCTCTGCTTCAAAGCCGACAGCTTCTTCTTCCTCAAGCTTTCCCGACCGCTCCCGTCGACCACCACTGATATGAATCTAGGAGGTGCTCGAAGATTCATATTGTTCCAAGATTTGCTCCGTGATTTACAATCGAGAGAAGAAGGGTCTGAAATTCATGGGAATCAAGTTGAAATACTTGATATTCAATTTGGAGGATGTTATAATCTTATTGAGGTCAAAGAAGGTCAAGAAAGTGAAGAAAATGAAGGCCAAAGTTGAAGCAGCAGCGCGCCCGCGCCGATGTTCTCTCACACACACTTTGGCATGTAGTGTGTGTGCATGGAATTTTGAGTATTTTTGATATATTGTGATATTTTGAGTCTTTTAAGTCTATTAGGAAACTTTTAGATGATATCTTTGATATCTTTTGCAATATTTTTGCATTATCTGTAGGATTTTGGAATTATAATACAACTAGGAAATCTTTAGTATAAATTTATTAGGATTCATAGTTTATTTCTTTTATATATTGTAAACTTCTCATTCATGAGAGACAGATTATTGAAGTTATTAAATTATTGATTTTATCATTTCTTAAAAATTCTCTCTAGAATTTTTCCAAAGTTTTGCTTTCTTTTTATCAAATCAAACTTATCAAAGTTTAATTACTTTGTGGCGTTTGTCAATTGATTATCTTCGTGGATTGTCAGAGACAGGTTCCTCTGAAGGTTCCGCTGTGATTAATTGTTTATCCTCGTGATTATCTGTTGCTAGTTACGGGTTCAACTAGAGGTGGATATCCGAAACTTACTTGTTCAAAAGACCGGGACAAAATTAAAGAATATTTTTGTTATTGGATTGAGGGTACGATTTTAATATAGTCGTGTTTGCCTTCCATGCATCCAAGATTCGCATCATTTGGTATCAGAGCCAGGTTCCATTGATTCAAGTAAGTCGTATCTTTCTATTTGTTCTTCTTATCTATTCTTCGTTCTTCTTATTCGTTCTTCGTTTCTTATCTTTCGTTCATCGTTCTTCGTTGGAGTCTATCCTTCGTTGAATTTCTGTGTCGTTTCTTTCGATCTTGTTGCACAAGTTTTTGTGTCTTGTGCTACAAGTTATCTCGAAAAATCAAAAAAAAGAGAGAAAAAAATCGAAAATTAAAAAAAAAAGGAGATTTGAAATCGGTCAAAAAAAAGAAGTAGAGACCGAAATTGTCAGAAAAAAAGAGGAAGCAAAATAACTTGTGGTCAATTTTCTTGTGTCTTATTCATCCTTGGGTTCCAAGTTTTTCAATCTTCATAAATTCAATTCCTTGTTTTCGTGCAATCTTCGTGAGTTGATTGACAAGTGTTTAAAAGTTTTGAACTTGTGAGTTTGATATTTAAAATCACAAAGCATAAGCTATTTCATAATTTGAGTGAAAAAAGAGTGTTTGAGCGATTTTCTTTGGAGTGACTTGTGAGAGTTTGGGTGAGGAATATTTTATTACTAACCTTTTTCTTGCAGGTACAATGTTTGAAAAAAAATTCGATGGGTATAGGGAAAGTGAAAGGAGATTTGATTAAGGGAGCAGGAGAGAGAGAAAAATCGAGGGATATAGTGATGTGTATAGATATGATGATGGGGAAAGAAATTTTGAATATTATTTGGATAGGTTGAAGAAAAATAAAATTCCGTCGTTCAATGTAGATATGGATCCGGAGTCGTATTTGAAGTGGGAAAAAGAGTAGAGAATATATTAGATGGTCGTGATTTTTCTGAATCTAAGAAGGTTAAACTTGTCTTACAAGAGTTTGCCGACTATGCTTGCACTTGGTGGGATAAAGTGGTGGTGAATAGAAAAAGACATGGAATGAGTCCTATTTCTACATGGGATAAGATGAAGAGAGCTATGTGGAAATGTTTTACTCCTAATCACTGTGAAGCTTCCAAACGTGAACATCAAGGTACATCTAAACTTTCAAATTCTAGTACCTTTGATATTACATGCTTATGGTGTCATAGAAAAGATAAGCATGATATGAGCCAATGTTTTAAGGAGACTATGATGAAAGTGGCGGATTCTCGTGTAGAGATTGAATCTAATGTTGTCGTAGAGGTTGAATCAAAAGTTGAAGTTGAGTCAAGAATTGAGGATGAAACTTCATTGATTGATGATGTGAGTGTTGAAATTTGTGCGGTGGAAGGTGAATGGCTTGATGAAAAACCTTCTATTGTACATTGTGTGGTTGATAGTGGTGTTAGTGTTGGCAAATGTGAAGTGGCAGGAGAGTTTGTAGGTGTTGAAGAGTCATCTAATATTTTTGTGGTAGATGAGAGTCCTATTGATATTCATAGTGGGACTAGTAATTTTTTGTTTGATGAGTCTTGTAATCTTTCTATTCAATTGAGTCCAAAAGAATTTCTTGAGGATCAATTGGAATTTGAAAATTTGAGTGATATGGCTGAAAAAAAGAGTGATGAAAAAAGTGAGATAGCCATGGAAAAAGAAAAAGAAAAAGAAAAAGAAAATTTAGAGGCCGAAAGAAAGAGAGTGCAAAAGAGTAAGATGACCTTTGAGGTAAAAAAAGAGAGGAAAGAAAAGAGAGGAAATAGACCAATAAAAAAAATATTATGGTCCAAAATTGTGAGATTAAAAATTTTGTGCAAATGAATAAAATCCCTAAAGTACTTTTGTACAAAGAGGTTTTATTTCATTGTCATGATTTAGCCGGTTCAATCCCGAGCATTGTTTGTTCTTATTTGCAGGATTTTGGTGATGTGTTGATGAAGAAGCAAAGAAGATACAACATGTTGGATTCATGTGAATTTGGTCACACACAAAGTGAGGTTAGAGGTTTGAGAGTTGTTCCATTCGAGAGGTATGATTTAAATGTTGAATACCAATCAAATGTATACTTTCAAAGGTATGATCTTAATTTTCAATTGTTGGGATTTAATGAATTTTTTGAGAGATTTGTGACTATGCTATCTATGAAATATGCTTTAATTTCAAATTGTCATCTTAAGTCTCTTGAAATTTTGCATACTACAAGATTGAATGATTTGGATCATATTGATGTGTTGAAGTCACTTTTTGATCTCAAGGTTTTTGAATTATGGTCTGTTATGAGATTGAGTAATTTGGTTTATGTTGATATGTGCGATTATTGCATGAATAGCATAGGTTGGAAGTCCTATTTGCTTGAGTGGCTAGTGATGACTTTTGGGCTAGCTAATGTGCGTAATACTTTCATGAGATTGATGTGTTATATTTTGCATGCGTCTAGAGGTAAATTTATTGTGTTATACTTTGATTATATCTTATTATATATCAAAACTTTGAATGGGCATGTCGAATATTTGATACTTGTGGTGTCAACACAAAGAGATGAGAGTTTGTGTGAAAGTTTGAAAGATAATGTGTTGTGTACAAGAAAATTTGCTTTACTTATGCACGGTGAGAATTTTCAAGAACTTAGAGTTGTTGGTGAAGAGTTGATCAAGTACCAACAAGGTAAGGAGTATGTGGTAGTTACTACACTGTCACAAAGATACGTATTTTTATCTACATTGTTCTTAAGGTTGTTATGAATTGAGAATGTTAATGAGTTTTCTGCGTTTGATAATTATTTTAAGGATGTGAGTGTGTTTTGTTTGTATCGTGACATTCATGATCGATTTTGTGTTAGTAATTGGTACTTGATTGAAGAGGATGAAAATGTTATGCCCTGCTCGTTGTTGAGTGATATATTTGTTGATGGATTATGTGATGTAAATTTGTTGTGTTACTATGAGAGATCCAAACGATTGAGTCTAATGGATGAGTATTCATTGTGGTTGCATATGAAGAGATATGTTGAGTAGAGTTGTAAGGGGCATATTACATGTGGCTTGAATCTTATTTCTAGAAAACCATGGTTGTACTTAACTATGAATTTTGTGATGGTGTTAACTAGGTCTAAGAAGGGGAGAAATTTAGTGTATGTATTGCTTAATGGAATATTAATAATGTTTTTGCAAGCTAATGATGTTGATGTGTTTACTTTGTGCATATTTCGTGAGTCTTGATATGGTTTTTGTAGACAAGGGACAAGATTTGAAAGTTTAGATTCAATCTCTACACGAATATATTAGATGGTCGTGATTTTTCTGAAGCTAAGAAGGTTAAACTTGTCTTACAAGAGTTTGCCGACTATGCTTGCACTTGGTGGGATAAAGTGGTGGTGAATAGAAAAAGACATGGAATGAGTCCTATTTCTACATGGGATGAGATGTAGAGAGCTATGTGGAAATGTTTTGCTCCTAATCACTGTGAAGCTTCCAAACGTGAACATCAAGGTACATCTAAACTTTCAAATTCTAGTACCTTTGATATTACATGCTTATGGTATCATAGAAAAGATAAGCATGATATGAGCCAATGTTTTAAGGAGACTATGATGAAAGTGGCGGATTCTCAAGTCTCGAACTTTTCTTAGATGTCGGGATTATGTCGGTTCCAGCGGGAATCAATTCGGTAAAGTTTTGGTCGATTTCTAGATTTTTGATTGAATAGGTGCAGAATTTTGAAGTCATAGGCTTGCTGCCCGGAAATAAATTTTTATAAAATGATTGCTTAGGAAATAAAATACGAGGATGATTTCCTGGCTTAGTTCTAAGTTTTATGGAGTCATGGTTTCAAGCGGAATCCTTTTTGATTAAGAATCAAGCAAGTTACATATTTTACGGGCGAACCGCTCCAATTTGCCTTAAGCGCTACATTATGGTTTAGTTTTCCCATCCTTTGGTTTGTTTCCTAAATCACCATCCCGGTCGTCCTTGTGTGAGTCATTTGCATGATTATCGTTCAAATATTTACATGTACGTCATATTTACATATGCATGCAAGTCTCATATTCATGAATGAAAGAAAGTATTTTACGAACAACGTGAGATGATTGTGACTACATTTATTCATATGTATGTGTAGGGCTGGGAGAAGTTTTGGCCTCTCTTACCAAATCATTATGGGTTTCCTTACCATAGCATGTGTTCGTGTGGGACTAAGAGATATCTTGGCCTCCCTTACCAAATATAGGGCAAGATTGGGTTGGGTGTTATCCTAACCTCCTTGCGGCATAGTGCACTGCAACCATGATCATGATCGAAATCAGAGAGTCACAATTCAAGGATCTAAGTTCACAGTTTCAGTTCAAAACATTTATGACCATGTTTCAGTTCAGATTATTCAGTTACATTGCTCATGTTCGACTTAGCCATGCATATGTTTCATTCATATTCACTTCATTCTTTTAGAAATCATTTGTTTAAGTTAAGGGCACAAAGTATTTTTAGTACAAGCTATTTTTAATCTGCGTGTGCATGTATTTATGTAGTACTCGTTATTTCGCCCATATTCTTGCTGGGCCCCTATCCACACTACATCTACTTGGTGCAGGTATAAGTTACCATTGAGATTGCGGGGTAGAACTCTCGAGTGGACTGTGATGCGGGAACGACACATCTCTCTGACCATGCCAGTCTTCCGCAAAAGTTTATTTTAACATTTTATAGTCTTTTATTCTATTACTTGTATTAATGTAAACGTATATATTTATTGATCGTCTTTGGGCATGTAAGTATCAAAGTATATGATATATGGACGTTTGAAAGGTCAAATATTTTTCTCCGGTTCTCGTTCAGTTCTCGGTCTGGTTTATTTCGTATTGTTGGTTGCATTTTAAATTTGTTGTCTGCGGCAGGTGGGTCGTTATATAAATAGATAGGTCATGCTAAATTTTTTTTAAAATCCGCATTTTATTTAATTATTATTTAAAGTAGAGGTTAGGGTCGTTTCAGTTGGTATCCGAGCATGGTTCTGGTTTGAGTTGTGCCTATTGCCGGTTGCAAGAAACTCAAAAAATCTCGCCTCAAAGTCTGTAAGTTTAATGAATTTTATGTGTTAGTCATACTTGAATTGATACTTTAAATGTTTGATGTCTTTTTTTTTTATTTTATAAAATATTTTCAAAACTAGATGTTTAATTTATTTAAATGTGTAGCTCAGTGTTTATTTTCGTTTAAAAATTTCTTCTAGTAGTTCAAAGTGCACCATTTGACTGTTTATTTTTATAGCATGCGGTTCCAAGTTAAACGGAGTTGGTGTACCAATATTTCTTCTAGTTTTAGACAATACGTGGTTGTTGTTTGAGTTATTAGGTAGTGTTAACAATTTTAATGAAATTGTAGAAGTTTGTTGGGAAACATTAAACTTGCGTGTTTGGAGATATTAATTGTGTGCTATTATTGTAAGTTTTCTTATACTGGATTCTAATCAGATACAACTAAGTGTATAGTTTGCTTGGATTTTTCTAGGCGTGTGTTTAGTCAATTAAGTTTATGAATCAAAACTCGTGTGAAGACTTGGGATACGAACTTGGTTTTATATTATTTTGGATAGTTTGAGTTTTTTTTTTTGTTATTTGGGCAAATATGATTTTTTTTGGATAATAAGAAATTGGTTACTATGAGCCTTTCAATTATGTGAACGATTATTCCGATCGTTATTTCCTTTTTCCTCCTTTATGCTCAAATTCGTTGCAACATATACTTTTGAGTATCCGAACTTTATTTGCACTTCCTTTGAGCATTTATGGATTCGTATGTCATTAATCAGCGTTGAATTCTGTCACTTTGGCATTGGTTGAACTTCTTAGTAAAATCTTGTTAATGTTTCACGCATCTTGAAATTTTTCCTGCGGTTCTAGAGCCATATGTTGATGTGAGTGAAATTCACTTTTTCTTTTTGGTATTCTACTCATGTTGTGTGGCTGACATCTGATTTTATTTTGAGACCTTTGATTTCCCTGATTATTAACTAGTGTGGACTTCTCTCGACCGAAGTCACACCAATTGCTCTTAATTGTGCTTGGATTGTTTGAGCATGATTTCATTACCCATGGATGAATGATCACGAGATTTGTATTTTGTTGACTCATATTCATTATTCATGGAGCCTCCATTATTATTCATTCATTCCTAGAATTGAATTATGAGTGAGTTGTTTTCACTTATCTAAATTTTTATTTTCAGCTCGTTTGTTTGTAATGCTTGCATCATTTCATTTCATATTCAGCAGCATTACTTGTATGTCTATTTCCTTTCATGATCCATCATGATGAGAATTTGGGTGGATCATAATTTTAATTATTATTCAAATTCTTGTGTAGAGAATTGGCTCGTAGCCGCATAGTAAGTGTTTAGGCCGTTTGAATTTAGTATTAGTACAAAGATAAAATTCGAAGTTATCGTTGTGTTCTGAGGAATGACTACTATTAATTTTATTTAGTTCTGGCGAGTAGACTGCTAGTTAGTGAATTATTTGAATGAGTTGTTTTAATTTTAAACAGGATCGTTAAGAGTAAGTAAGTTGAATGTGTGAACAGTTACGAGATGGGAAATAGAGTTGTCCCTAAAGACTTTTGCGTACTTTACATTTGCATTCTAAGATTTTTTGATTGTCGATCGGTAAGACTAATGCATCAATTATGGGTACAGATTGATGAATAGAATATTCAGGTAGTTTTCCGGACAAGTTGTATATTTAGCCATTAGCGAAATACTAAGGTACTAGAGGAACACTGAGGAAGCATATACGATTGGGTTACAAACTTTTCAAGGTGCCTAATTGGGTACTAAGTTCTTGAAATATAAATTCAGGTTGTACCATATAATAATTTGGGGAATTTTTCTGGATTTTCCAAACATGCTATCAAGTTGAATTAGAGATTTGAGATATGTTCTCAGGCGATATGTAGGAATTATTTGGTTCTTAGAGACGATCTAATCCAATAAATGGATAATAACTCGTGGTATATTTTGATTTGAGGTGTAAATATGGATTTCTTAGTCGCTGCGTCTAGAATAGAAAATGTGGTTAAATCTGTTGGAAAATTTTAATTAAGAATTTGACTTTCGGGAGAATCAAAGATGCTAGAGATGAACGTATAACTTGGAGAATGGATAATTGAGATCTGTTTAGTCACCTATTTGGATTCTATATGTTATCGGTTAATATCTTAGGACTGAACAACATTGGATTTTATGGTTATATTATCTTATCAAGGATTAGATTTATTTATTTATAGAAATGGGTTAGATCTATCCCGTATCTTGATGTCTAACGAGTTAGAATTGTATAGTTCCTTTAGCTATCCTATTTAGAAAAGTTTAGTGTTAGTTGCTAAGTAAGTTGTGAACTTGTGAATTTGTTTAGAGCTCGAGTTGTATATTATATGAGTTAAGTTTAGCTGGTGATTAGACATTAAGCATAGTTTCGTTGTTAGGAAGCTTTTAAGTTAGAAGTAAAGTCGACTTAAATTATTTATTGGTTATATGGGCTCTATTGATTGGAATTCCGACGTAGGATATAATGTTAGAAAAATGTAGGTTGTGCAATGACATAAAGATCTAGGAATTTGTAGGGTGTAGAACTTATCAGTGCGGTAGGATGACGTATTTAAGTTGATAAATTTAGATCGAAAGTAAATTTGAGGAGTGATAAAATCTCATTGAGGATAAGACCACTTGAGAACATGTAAGAATTGTAAATTTTATATTATAATAAAAGTTAGTCAGATATTTGATGGTACAAATATCAATAAGAATCAGAGTGCGCAGCGAAAGCTGATTTGGGCGAACTCATGTAGGTGCAAAGTTAGAAAATTTAGTGTTGATCTGGTCTAAGGTATTCGAACCTTGTTAGTAAGTCTTGAATTTCGAGGACGAAATTCCTTTTAATGGGGGAAGGAATTGTAGTACCTAAAACCCAATCTACTAAATCGCATGCATTAAATTTAATAAATATTAGGATTAATGTTTAAGTTTAATTGATTAAATTATTTATGTGAATTATGTGTTAATAAAATATTTTTATTATTTATTCAAATAATTTTTATTGTACTAACTATTTAATTAATATTTTTAATTGTTTAAATTTATGTGACTAAATGATTTTATTGTGAAATTTAAATTGCTTTAATATTTTAAAGGTTTAAGCTTGCATATTTAATTGATTTTAATTTTAATTGTTTAGTTTATTCTTTTAAATGATTTTAACTGTTTATCTTATTTGTTTAAATATTTTCGAGTGTCCAACTTATTTATTTTAAATAACCAAAGTTTAGCGGTTAGTTATTTTAAATTATTTTAAATTATTTTAAATGCCTAGATTAATTATTTAAATGTTTTTTTAATTGTCCAAATCATTTAAAGTTTTTTATTTCCGCTTGTGTATTTTTTTAAATTTCTTTTAAATGTTTGTCTAGTTTGTTTAAATTATTTTTAATCGCTCTGTTTGTTATTTAAATATTTTACTCGTTGCCGGGACATCAGAATATTTAAAGAGTTTAATTCTTGATTTTTCAAGCTTGTGTTTTATTTAGTGCAATTAAATTAATATTCCTAAGTTGCTAAGTTTGTGTAGATATTTTTAAAAGTGTGTAGCACTTTTTCTCCTAACACTCACACACTCACAATTATATACATACACCTATGCTTACTCACATATACATACTTAAAATAAATACACAACACTAGCCCCTAAAAATTCACACTCAAATCTCACCCAAATCCCACGCTCCTTCTCTTCCCATTCTTTAAAGCCGACGGCTTCTTCTTTCTCAAGCTTTTCCGACCGCTGCCGTCGACCACCACCACGTCGGAACTTGCCTTGGACGTTTCCTCGAACAGCTGGCCGTCCCCTTCAGCTCATTCCAGCTCCATCACATCAGCCATAGCTCACTCGAGCACTTGGTTCCATCTCCATTTCTTGAGAATTTCGAAAATAGGCAAGATTATGGTTTTCTTTTGGCCCCAAGTAGATTATTATGTCATGTGATTGTCCTTTATTTGTGTATTTCGAATTTCCTGGATTTTTGGGAGTATATTTCTAAATTTTCTGAATTATATTAGCCATGTTCATTCCTATGTTGATCTATTATGATGTTTTATTGATGGAAATGAGTTGAGTTAAAGGTTTTGATTGATGTCTCCATTGATGCCCTTAAATTCGAATTTTTTAGAATTGTTGAGCATGTGCATTTCGATTTTCTTTTTGTTGCTTGGATGGTGGGTTAGGGGCTACCATGGGTGAGAATGTAGCTCACATGGTAGTGCTTAGGAAGAAGAGGGGATGCTCGGTTTTGGGTGGTTGAAGGAATCAGTTTTGAGGTGTTGGGCAAGGGCTGATTTTCGAGCTAAGCTAGGCTTGTAAGGGGGTCGGTTTTAAGGGTTGGAGTGAGTCTAAGTATTGGTCATGGTCCTAGTTCAATTGTTTAGAATTTGGGAGGCAAATGGCCAAGTTATGTGAACGGTAGTGAGTTAGGATTTGAGCAGATTTCTGGTGATGGGCTGCGCTGTCCGGAAATGTATGACTACAACAGGGTTAAAAGTGGACTTTTGTTATGGGCTCGGGTCTGGAACTTTTATTAGATGTCGGGATTATTTCGGTTCAAGCGGGAATCAATTCGTTAAAGTTTTGGTTGAGTTCTAGATTTATGATTGAATAGGTGCAGAATTTTGAAGTCATAGGCTTGCTGCCCAGAAATAAATTTATATAAAATGATTGATTAGGAAATAAAATCTAAGGATGATTTCTTGGCTTAGTTCTAAGTGTCATGGAGTTGTGGTTTTAAGCCGAGTCCTTTTTGATTAAGAATCGAGCAAGTTACATATTTTACGGGCGAACCGCTCCAATTTGCCTTAAGCGCTATATTATGGTTTAGTTTTTCCATCCTTTGGTTTGTTTCCTAAATCGCTATGCCGCTCGTCATTGTGTGAGTCATTTTCATGATTATCGTTAAAATATTTACATGTACGTCATATTTACATATGCATGCTAAGTCTCATATTCATTAATGAAAGAAAAGTATTTTACGAACGAAGTGAGATGATAGTGACTATATTTATTCATGTGTATGTGTGGGGCTGGGAGACGTTTTGGCCTCCCAAACCAAATCATTATGGGTTTTCTTACCTTAGCATGTGTTCATGTGGGACTGAGAGATATCTTGGCCTCTCTTACCAAATACAGGGCAAGATTGGGCTGGGTGTTATCCTGACCTCCTTGCGGCATAGTGCACTGCAGCCATGATCATGATCGAAATCAAAGAGTCACAATTCAAGGATCTAAGTTCACAGTTTCAGTTCAAATAATTTATGACAATGTTTCAGTTCAGATTATTCAGTTACATTACTCATGTTCGACTTAGCCATGCATATGTTTCATTTATATTCACTTCATTCATTTAGAAATCATTTGTTTAAGTTAAGGGCACAAAGTATTTTTAGTACAAGCTATTTTTAATCTGCGTGTGCATGTATTTATGTAGTACTCGTTATTTCCCCCATATTTTTGCTGGGCCCCTAGGCTCACTACATCTACTTGGTGTAGGTATAAGTTATCATTGAGATTTCGGGGCAGGACTCTCGAGTGAACTGTGATTCGGGCACGGCGCATCCCTCTGACCATGCCAGTCTTCCGCAAAAGTTTGTTTTAACATTTTATAGTCTTTTATTCTATTACTTGGATTAATGTAAACATATAGATTTATTGATCGTCTTTGAGCATGTAAGTATCAAAGAATATGATATATGGACGTTTGGATGGTCGAATCTTCTTCTTCGGTTCTCATTCAGTTCTCGGTCTGGTTTATTTCGTATTGTTCGTTGCATTTTAAATTTGTTGTCTGTGACAGGTGGGTCGTTATATAAATAGATAGGTCATGCCAAAATTTTTTTAAAATCCGCATTTTATTTAATTATTATTTAAAGTATAGGTTAGGGTCGTTTCAGTTGGTATCGGAGCATGGTTCTGGTTTGGGTTGTGACTATTGCCGGTTGCAAGAAACTCGAGAAATCTCGCCTCAAATTCTGTAAGTTTAATGAATTTTATGTCTTAGTCATACTTGAATTGATATTTTAAATGTTTGATGTCTTTTTTTTATTTAAAAAAATATTTTCAAAACTAGATGTTTAATTTATTTAAATGTGTAGCTCAGTGTTTATTTTAATTTAAAAATTTCTTCTAGTAGTTTAAAGTGCACCATTTGACTGTTTATTTTTATAGCATGCGGTTCCAAGTTAAATGGAGTTGGTGTACCAATATTTCTTCCAGTTTTAGACAGTACGTGGTTGTTGTTTGAGTTAATAGGTAGTGTTAAAAATTTTAATGAAATTGTAGGAGTTTGTTGGGAAACATTAAACTTGCGTATTTGGAGATATTAATTATGTGCTATTATTGTAAGTTTTCTTATACTGGATTCTAATTAGATACAACTAAGTGTATAGTTTTCTTGGAGTTTTCTAGGCGTGTGTTTAGTCAGTTAAGTTTATGAATCAAAACTCGTGTGAAGACTTGGGATACGAACTTGGTTTTATATTATTTTGGATAGTTTGAGTTTTTCTTTTGTTATTTGGGAAAATATAATTTTTTTTGAAAAAATAAAAAATTGGTTACTATGAGCGTTTCAATTATGTGAACGATTATTCCAATCGTTATTTCCTTTTTCCTCCTTTTGTGCTCAAATCCGTTGCAACATATACTTTTGAGTATCCGAACTTTCTTTTCACTTCCTTTGATCATTTATGGATTCGTATGACATTAATCAGCGTTGAATTCTGTCACTTTGGCATTGGTTGAACTTCTTAGTAAAATCTTGTTAATGTTTCACACATCTTGAAATGTTTCCTGCGGTTCTAGAGCCATATGTTTATGTGAGTGAAATTCACTTTTTCATTTTGGTATTCTACTCATGTTGTGTGGCTGACATCTGATTTTATTTTGAGACCGTTGTTTTCCCTGATTATTAACTTGTGTGGACTTCTCTCGACCGAAGTCACACCAATTGCTCTTAATTGTGCTTGAATTGTTTGAGCATGATTTCATTACCCATGGATGAATGATCACGAGATTTGTATTTTGTTGACTCATATTCATTATTCATGAAGCCTCCATTATTATTTATTCATTCCTAGAATTGAATTATGAGTGAGTTGTTTTCACTTGTCTATATTTTTATTTTCAGCTCGTTTGTTTGTAATGCTTGCATCATTTCATTTCATATTCAGCTGCATTACTTGTATGTCTATTTCCTTTCATGATCCATCATGATGAGGATTTGGGTGGATCATAATTTCAATTATTATTTCAAATTCTTGTGTAGAGAATTGGCTCGTAGCCGCATAGTAAGTGTTTAGGCCGTTTGAATTTAGTATTAGTACTAAGATAAAATCCTAAGTTATCGTTGTGTTCTGAGGAATGACTAATACTAATTTTATTTAGTTCTAGAGAGTAGGCTGCTAGTTAGTGAATTATTTAAATGAGTTGTTTTAATTTTAAATAGGATCGTTAAGAGTAAGTAAGTTGAATATGTGAACAGTTACGAGATGGGAAATAGAGTTGTCCCTAAAGACTTTTGGGTACTTTACATTTGCATTCTAAGATTTTGTGATTTTCGACCGATAAGTCTAATGCACCAATTATGGGTACGGACTGATGAATAGAATATTCAAGTATTTTTTTGGACAAGTTGTATATTTAGCCATTAGCGAAATACTAAGGTACTAGAGGAACACTGAGGAAGCATATACGATCGGGTTACAAACTCTTCAAGGTGCCTAATTAGGTACTAAGTTCTTGAAATATGAATTCAGGTTGTACCATATAATAATTTGGGGAATTTTTCTGGATTTTCCAAACTTGCTATCAAGTTGAACTAGAGATTTGAGATATGTCCTCAGGCGATATGTAGGAATTATTTGGTTCTTAGAGACGATCTAATCCAATAAATGGATAATAGCTCGTGGTATATTTTGATTTGAGGTGTAAATATGGATTTCTTAGTCGTTGCGTCTGGGATAGAAAATGTGGTTAAATATGTTGGAAAATTTTAATTAAGAATTTGACTTTCGGGAGAATCAAAGATGCTAGAGATGAACGTATAACTTGGAGAATGGATAATTGGGATCTGTTTAGTCATCTATTTGGATTCTATATATTATCGGTTAATATCTTAGGACTGAACAACATTGGATTTTATGGTTATATTTTCTTATCAAGGATTAGATTTATTTATTTATAGAAATGAGTAAGATCTATTCCGTATCTTGAGGTCTAACGAGTAGAATTGTATAGTTTCTTTAGCTATCCTATTTTAAAAAGTTTAGTGTTAGTTGCTAAGTATGTTGTGAACTTGTGAATTTATTTAGAGCTCGAGTTGTATATTATATGAGTTAAGTTTAGCTGGTGATTAGACATTAAGCATAGTTTCGTTGTTAGGAAGCTTTTAAGTTAGAAGTAAGGTCGACATAAATTATTTATTGGTTATATGGGCTCTATTGATTGGAATTCCGACGTAGGATATAAGGTTAGAAAAATTTAGGTTGTGCAATGACATAAAGATCTAGGAATTTGTATGGTGTAGAACTTATCAGTGCGGTAGGATGACGTATTAAAGTTGGTAAATTTAGATCGACAGTAAATTTGAGGAGTGATAAAATCTCATTGAGGATAAGACCACTTGATAACATGTTAGAATTTTAAATTTTATATTATAATAAAAGTTAGTCAGATCTTTGATGGTACAGATATCAATAAGCATCAGAGTGCACAACGAAAGCTGATTTGGGCGAACTCATGTAGGTGCAAAGTTAGAAAATTTAGTGTTGATCTGGTCTAAGGTATTCGAACCTTGTTAGTAAATCTTGAATTTCGAGGACGAAATTCCTTTTAAAGGGGAAAGGAATTGTAGAACCTAAAACCCAATCTACTAAATCGCATGCATTAAATTTAATAAATATTAAGATTATTATGTTTAAGTTTAATTGATTAAATTCCTTATGTGAATTATGTGTTAATAAAATATTTTTATTATTTATTCAAATAATTTTTAATATACTAACTATTTAATTAATATTTTTAATTGTTTAAATTTATGTGACTAAATGATTTTATTGTGCAATTTAAATTGCTTTAATATTTTAAAGGTTTAGTCTTGCATATTTAATTGATTTTAATTTTAATTGTTTAGTTTATTATTTTAAATGATTTTAACTGTTTAGATTATTTGTTTAAATATTTTCGAGTGTCCAACTTATTTATTTTAAATAACCAAAGTTTAGCGATTAGTTATTTTAAATTATTTTAAATGCCTAGATTAATTATTTAAATGTTTTTTTTAATTGTCCAAATCATTTTAAAGGTTTTTATTTTCGCTTGTGTATTTATTTAAATTTCTTTTAAATGTTTGTCTAGTTTGTTTAAAATTATTTTTAATCGCTCTGTTTGTTATTTAAATATTTTACTCGTTGTCGGGACATCAGAATATTTAAAGAGTTTAATTCTTGATTTTTCAAGCTTATTTTTTATTTAGTGCAATTAAATTAATATTCCTAAGTTTCTAAGTTTGTGTAGAACATTTTAAAAGTGTGTAGCACTTTTTCTCCTAACACTCACACACTCACAATTATATACATACACCTATGCTTACTCACATCTACACACTTAAAATAAATACACAAAACTAGCACCTAAAAATTCACACTCAAATCTCACCCAAATCCCACGCTCCTTCTCTTCCCATTCTTCAAAGTCGACGACTTCTTCTTCCTCAAGCTTTTCCGACCGCTGCTGTCGACCACCACCACGTGGGAACTTGCCCTGGACGTTTCCTCGAACATCTGGACGTCCCCTTCAGCTCATTCTAGCTCCATCACGTCAGCCATAGCTCACTCGAGCACTTGGTTCCATCTCAATTTCTTGAGCATTTCGAAAATAGGCAAGATTATGGTTTTCTTTTGGCCCCAAGTAGATTATTATGTCATGTGATTGTCCTTTATGTGTGTATTTCGAATTTTCTGGATTTTAGGGAGTATATTTCGAAATTTTCAGAATTATATTAGCCATGTTCATGCCTATGTTGATCTATTATGATGTTTTATTGATGGAAATGAGTTGAGTTAAAGGTTTTGATTGATGTCTCCATTGATGCCCTTAAATTCAAAATTTTTAGAATTGTTGAGCATGTGCATTTCGATTTTCTGTTTTGTTGCTTGGATGGTGGGTTAGGGGCTACCATGGGTGAGAATGTAGCTCACATGGTAGTGCTTAGGATGTGTTGAAGTTAGCTAGCGAGTTGGAGAAGAGGGGCTGCTCGGTTTTGGGTGGTTGAAGGAATCGGTTTTGAGGTGTTGGGCAAGGGCTGATTTTCGAGCAATGCTAGTCTTGTAAGGGGGTTGGTTTTAGGGGTTGGAGTGAGTCTAAGTATTGTTCATGGTCCTAGTTCATTGGTTTCGAATTTGGGAGGCAAATGGCCAAGTTATGTGAAGGGTAGTGAGTTAGGATTTGAGAAGATTTATGGTGATGGGCTGCGCTGTCCGGAATTGTATGACTAAAACAGGGTTAAAATTGGAATTTTGTTATGGGCTTGGGTTTGGAAATTTTCTTAGATGTCGGGATTATTTTGGTTTAAGCGGGAATCAATTCGTTAAAGTTTTGGTCAAGTTCTAGATTTATGATTGAATAGGTGCAGAATTTTGAAGTCATAGGCTTGCTTCCCGGAAATAAATTTTTATAAAATTATTTCTTAGAAAATAAAATCCGAGGATGATTTCTTGGCTTATTTCTAAGTGTCATGGAGTCGTGGTTTCAAGCGGAATCCTTTTTGATTAAGAATCGAGCAAGTTACATATTTTATGGGCGAACAGCTCCAATTTGCCTTAAGTGCTATATTATGGTTTAGTTTTTCCATCCTTTGGTTTGTTTCCTAAATCACCATCCCGGTCGTCCTTGTGTGAGTCATTTGCATGATTATCGTTCAAATATTTACATGTACGTCCTATTTACATATGCATGCTAAGTCTCATATTCATGAATGAAAAAAAATATTTTACGAACGAAGTGAGATGATTATGACTACATTTATTCATGTGTATGTGTGGGGTTGGAGGACGTTTTGGCCTCCCAAACTAAATCATTATGGGTTTTCTTACCTTAGCATGTGTTCGTGTGGGGCTGAGAGATATCTTGGCCTCCCTTACCAAATACAGGGCAAGATTGGGCTGGGTGTTATCCTGAACTCCTTGCGGCATAGTGCGCTGCAGCCATGATCATGATCGAAATCAAAAAGTCACAATTCAAGGATCTAAGTTCACAGTTTCAGTTCAAATCATTTATGACCATGTTTCAGTTCAAATTATTCAGTTACATTGCTCATGTTCGACTTAGCCATGCATATGTTTCATTCATATTCACTTCATTCATTTAGAAATCATTTGTTTAAGTTAAGGTCACAAAGTATTTTTAGTACAAGCTATTTTTAATCTGTGTGCATGTATTTATGTAGTACTCGTTATTTCCCCCATATTCTTGCTGGGCCCCTAGGCTCACTACATCTACTTGGTGCAGGTATAAGTTATCATTGAGATTGCGGGGCAGGAATCTCGAGTGGACTGTGATTTGGGCACGACACATCCCTCTGACCATGTTAGTCTTCCGCAAAAGTTTATTTTAACATTTTATAGTCTTTTATTCTATTACTTGGATTAATGTAAACATATAGATTTATTGATCGTCCTTGGGCATGTAAGTATCAAAGTATATGATATATGGACGTTTGGATGGTCGAATATTTTTCTTCAGTTCTCGTTCAGTTCTCGGTCTGGTTTATTTCGTATTGTTGGTTGCATTTTAAATTTGTTGTCTGTGACAGGTGGGTCGTTATATAAATAGATAGGTTATGCCAAAAATTTTTTAAAATCCACATTTGATTTAATTATTATTTAAAGTATAGGTTAGGTTCGTTTCATAGACGGTATGTGGATGTAAGCCTTCGGGTCATGATGCCCCGCCACAAAAGTAGATGACGTGTGGATGTAGGCCTTCGGGTCATAATGCCCCGTCAAACCTGGATTCCTTGTATTAGCTTGATCAAACGTCCATTAAAAAATTGAGGTATGAGTTTCTAAATCACATTTCAAAAAAGTTTGATGAGTGTATGTTTTTAATCAAGGTGAATATGAAAAGCGTGTGACGAGATGTGAATGTGTAAAGTTTGAATGGTTTAATAGGTTGCGTGCATGTGTATGTGCTTATGCTTGCATGTATTTCATCTCAAAAAATGGAGAAGTTGTTATGCCATGATTTTGATGCATGATGTTTTGTTCTTAGTCACGCCAATGCATTATGTTTTTATTATGTACAGATATGTATGTTCTTGTTGAGTATTTAAAATCACTATACTTGAATTGTAGTAGCCCATAACCAAAATCAGTAATTAAGGAATTAATCATTATTCTTGGGAAGAGTTCGGAAGCTCCGAAGGTGAGTTCGGAAGCTCCGAACAGGATCAGAAGCTCCGATGCAGGATCGGAAGCTCCGATGGTATTACGTCAGGCATGACGTGTGGTTGGATCGGAAGCTCCGATCACCCCTATCCGAAGTCAACAAGTGATATTTTGACACGTGGTAGATCAGGATCTTCGGAAGCTCCGATGACAGGATCGGACGTTCCGATCGAGGTTCGGACGTTCCGATCGAGGATCGGAGACTCCGATCGTTGTCTATAAATAGAAGGCCGAGAATTCACTTTCAATTGCCAATTCCGGATTTCCTCTCTACTCTAGTCGTATTCGAGTTTTTCTAACCTTCCTAGGCTTGACCCGGGAGTCGTCGAGGCATTCGGTAGTCGTAGCGGAGTTGTGCCCAAGTTCTGGAGGCATCGACATCAAAGGGATAACGACGGACGAAGGTATAGCTTTTGCTTCCTATAAATATTAGGAGTATGCAATAGCTTAGTTAAGGCTTTTAGAGCACTATAATGATAGTAGTATCATTTGGCAGTGTAGAGCAGACTATAGGCGTGGACCTAGAGTTGGTAGAGCTTGCACTGATTTGAGGTACGGAAGTACTGTTCGAGATATCCTGACTGATTATGCATGTATTATTTGACTGCATGGTTTATATGTCATTGATTTATGTTGCATTCATTTGCATACTGAGCTATCTCCTTCGAGATATCTGTTAGTAGGGTTTTTCCCTATCCTGTTAGTGGTTGGACTTCCATCGATTTGGGTCCGGCATATCCACTGGTATTATGGTATGGGAGCCACCTCCTGAAGTGACGGCACAACGTGTTACATACCAGGGCCCGGTCTGTCTCTGTTATCTGATCCTTGACCTCGAGTTTATAGGGAGTTCACTTTGCATGCATGTATACTCATACTCTCGTACTGAGCGTTTTATGCTCACGTCTCGTACTCTGTGTTTCTGGACACCCTATTCCATGGGGCAGGTTTTCGATTGGACAAGGCGGGTGGTTCCAAGAGAGGCTAGGCAGTGGTTGGCCAGCTGGAGCTTCGTCTAGGTTTATTTCTGTTTTTTTGGGTTGATACAACTTTCGATTTGGTTGTATAATCTATTTTGGATATTTACAAATTCCTTGCCTTGGGATTGTAATTTTTAGTAATGTTTCCGCAGTTTATTCTGATATCTGTTTATTAATTTAATTGCATACCTAAGTTCTGTTTAGTAGGTGATCCGAGTAAGGGTCACTACATTTATGGTATCAGAGCATGCAAAATATTCTTGGGATTTAGTTTCTACATTAATTTTGTACATGGCAGACCGTGACGACCAGAGTTCTCATGGCAGTATTGGTGGGCGTTGGGGTGATGCCGACCAGGAGCCTCATCGGGAATGCCGCCATCGTCATCGAGATAAGGACCATTTCAGTATACGTCGATTCTTGCGGACAGGGCCTAAGCCCTTGGTTGGAGGTGAGTCTCTGGAGGATGCGGAGAACTGGTTAGACCGTATGGAGATGACTTTTCAGACTTTCCAATGCACCGAGGAGCAGAAGATGGAGACACTGGGTTATCTTCTGGATGGTCGTGCGCGCAGGTGGTGGAGGTTTACTTCTGCACCTTTTGTTGCAGCGAGAGGAGTGGCCACCTGGGCCGAGTTCCGCACAGCTTTTCAGAAGCTGTATTTTCCTCCTGCACTCCGTCAGTCGAAGGCGGGCGAGCTACTGAGTTATGAAAGGGAGCTATGTCTATTGATGAGTATCAGCAGAAGTTCTTTGATCTGCTATCCTATTGCCCCGAGATCGCTGACAGCTCTGGGATGAAGTATAATCTGTTCCTTCAGGGCCTTAACCCTGAGATCCATGACCGTGTGGCAGTTGGAGACGACATGTCCTACGAGGGTTTGGTGAGCCGTTGTCACCAGGTGGAGGACAGCATTCAACAGAACAGGTCTTTCTCTCAGTCAAGACCTGCTAGTTCTTTGGGTCCCCGTGCCCAATCTTTCAAGAAGTCTGGATCTATTTCTTCCTCTGGTTCTGGAGGTGTTGTCCGTTTCGGTAAGAAGGACAAGTGTGATCACTGTGGGAAGAACCATCCGACCGACCGTTGCCGTAGAGCTTCTGGAGCTTGTTTCCGTTGTGGAGAGACTGTTCATATCCGGAGGGATTGTCCACTATTTGGGGGAGGCGGTTCTGGTTCTAGTTCAGGATCTGGTTCTCAGGCCACCGTTCAGCAGAGGTCGCAGGGACAGCCTGCTGGGAGTTCTCATTTGAGGCCACGAGCTTCTGGCCAGGTGTTTGCCTTGAGACATGATCAGGCAGTGGAGGAGAATGAGAAAGTCATCGCAGGTACATTTCTGATTTATGGTATACCTGCTCTTGTACTTATTGACACTGGTGCATCTCATTCCTTAATTTCTGCACGTTTTGTTAAGAGGTATAAGTTACCATGCATTGCACTAGACGTAGTGATGTCTGTTTCTACTCTGACGGGCCAATCTGCTTTAGCTAAGCGTCTAGTGATGGGTTGCCCTTTAGAGTTCGAGGGTAACATTCAGTTAGCGAATCTCATGGTCCTAGCGATGGACGACTTTGATTGCATTCTGGGGATACATATGCTGACTACCTATCGAGATTCAGTGGACTGCTACCAGAGATTATTACACTTTCATCCAGAAGGGAGTGAGAGCTGGTTTTTATATGGAGAGGGAGCGCGACCCCCGATGCCTTTGGTATCAGCTTTGAGAGCCTGTCGAGCTCTAGAGTCTGGCGGGGAAGGATACCTTATCTATGCAGTTGATTTGTCCGCTGAGAGCATTGGGATAGAGAGTATTCCTGTTGTAGATGAATTCCCAGATGTTTTTCCTGATGAGATTCCGGGTTTTCCTCCTGTTAGGGAAGTCGAATTTGGCATAGAGTTGATGCCGGGTACTTCTCCTATTTCTCGAGCACCGTATCGTCTGGCTCCGTCAGAGATGCGTGAGTTGAAGAATCAGCTACAGGATCTTTTGGACAAGGGGTACATTCGTCCTAGTGTATCTCCTTGGGGAGCTCCTGTTCTTTTTGTAAAGAAGAAGGATGGGTCGATGCGGCTGTGCATTGACTATCGGCAGCTGAATCGATTCACTGTGAAGAACAAGTATCCGTTGCCTCGTATTGATGACTTGTTTGATCAGCTGCAGGGCACTTCAGTTTACTCCAAGATCGACTTGAGATCTGGGTATCATCAGTTGAGAGTCTGTGATCAGGACATAGCCAAGACTGCATTCCGTACTCGCTATGGGCATTACGAGTTCCTAGTGATGCCATTTGGTTTGACTAATGCACCGGCTATATTCATGGATCTGATGAACCGTGTTTTCAGGGAGTATTTGGAAAAGTTTGTCGTGGTCTTCATTGACGAAATCTTGGTGTATTCGCGTAATACGGAAGAGCATGTCTCTCACTTGCGGTTGGTGCTGCAGACTCTTCGAGATGAGCAGTTGTACGCCAAGCTAAGCAAGTGTGAGTTCTGGATAGATCGAGTGGTCTTTCTTGGCCATATCATATCCAGGGAGGGGATTTCTGTTGATCCAAGTAAGATTGAAGCGGTACTTAATTGGTCGCGTCCAACGACGGTTGCTGAGATTCGTAGTTTTCTGGGTCTAGCAGGGTATTATCGTCGCTTCATTCTGAACTTCTCTCACCTAGCTCGACCTTTGACGCAGCTTACCCGCAAGGGTGTGGATTTCGAGTGGTCCTCCGAGTGTGAGGAGAACTTCTGTGAGCTTCGATGGCGGTTGACTTCTGCGCCGGTGTTGGCATTACCGTCAGGATCTGGAGGGTATGTGGTGTACACTGATGCTTCTCTGCAGGGGTTAGGTTGTGTACTGACTCAGAATAGGCATGTGATCGCATACGCTTCTAGACAGCTGAAGCTTCATGAGGAAAACTATCCAGTCCATGATTTGGAGTTAGCAGCCATTGTGTTCGCTTTGAAGATCTGGCGTCATTATCTGTATGGCGAGAAATTTGAGATCTTCACCGACCATAGGAGTCTCAATTATTTGTTCACTCAGGCGGAGTTGAACATGAGGCAGAGACGTTGGATGGACTTGCTTAAGGACTATGATTGCGAGATTAAGTACCATCCAAGAGCTGCTAATCTCACCGCTGATGCCTTGAGTCGCAAGGTGCGACTATCCACACTTCAGACTTGTTCGATGTCTAGTGCGATCAGTGACTGTTGTACTTCAAGTTATACCTTCAAGCATAAGAAAGGTATGCAGAGTATCCAGATGTTTGCGATATTATCTGAGCCAGCTTTGTATTTGCGGATTCGAGATGCTCAGATGTCTGATTCGAAGACCCAGCATTTAGCTCGTCTAGCTAACAAGGGTAGCTCGTCTGGATTGAATTATTAGTCAGATGGCTTTTTGTGTTTGTCTTGTAGGCTTGAGATTCCGTAGGATGTAGAGTTGCGAGAGGAGATCTTGTCTCAGGCGCATCGAACTAAGTTGAGTATTCACCTTGGGAGCAACAAGATGTACAAGGATCTACGTACTCGTTTCTGGTGGAAGGGAATGTAACGCAGTGTTTATCAGTTTGTTTCGAGATGTTTGGTGTGTCAACAGGTCAAGGCAGAGCACCGACGACCTGGAGGATTACTTCACAGTCTGCCTATTCCTGAATGGAAATGGGAGTTTATCATAATGGACTTTGTGACCCATTTGCCGGTATCTCCGAGGAACTGTGACGCTATTTGGGTTGTGGTGGACCGACTCACCAAGTCAACGCATTTCATTGCCTATAGCCGGGAGTACAATGTGGATCGTATGGCTCGGTTGTACATTCAGGAGATCGTTCGACTTCATGGAGTGCCTGTGAGCATTGTCAGCGATCGGGACCCCAGGTTTACTTCTAGATTCTGGGGGAGTGTTCAGCGTGCGATGGGTACTACTCTTAGTTTGAGTACTGCCTATCATCCGGAGACTGATGGTCAGTCAGAGCGCACTATCCGTACTTTGGAGGATATACTTAGAGCGTGCGTCATGGATTTTGGTTCAGCCTGGCAGGATCATTTGCCATTGATCAAGTTCCATACAACAACAGCTATCATACTAGCATTGGGATGACACCTTTTGAGGCGTTGTACGGGCGACGTTGTCGTACTCCACTCTTCTGGGAAGAAGTGGGGGAGAGATAGGCTGAGGGACCAGAGTTTATCCAGTAGGCGATAGACATTGTTGATCAGATCAAGAAACGGATTAAGACTGCACAGGATCGTCAGGCCAGCTATGCTAATACCAAGCGTAGGCCTTTGCAGTTCGATGTCGGGGAGAAAGTGTTTCTGAGAGTGTCACCTTTCTGCAAGATTATCAGATTTGGCCTTAAGGGCAAGTTGTCTCCCATGTTTATCGGTCCGTTTGAGATCTTGGAGAGCATTGACAATTTGGCTTATCGACTAGCTTTGCCACCGCATCTTTCTAGTATTCACGACGTGCTCCATGTATCTCTGTTGCGATGGTATGTGGCGGATGAGTCTCATATTTTGCAGCGGTCTGAGGTTCAGGTGAGCAAGGATTTGACCTATATTGAGAAACCTATTCGTATCCTGGATTATAAGGATAAGGTTTTGTGGAAGAAAGTCATTCCTCTGATTTTAGTTCAGTGGCAGCGCCGAGGCACTGAGGAAGCTACTTGGGAGCTTAAGGACAGGATGCGTGAAGACCATCCTGAGTTGTTTTGATTTCATTTCTTAAGTTGTATTCGGTTGCAAACTCTGTAAACGTTTGATTTGGATAAAGAATGTTTCTGATTTCTGTTTTACATTCAGTACTTAAGATCTGATTTCGAGGACGAAATATCTTAAGTGGGGGAGAATGTAGTAGCCCATAACCAAAATCAGTAATTAAGGAATTAATCATTATTCTTGGGAAGAGTTCGGAAGCTCTGAAGGTGAGTTCGGAAGCTCCAAACAGGATCGGAAGCTCCGATGCAGGATCGGAAGCTCCGATGGTATTACGTCAGGCATGACTTGTGGTTGGATCGGAAGCTCCGATCAGGATCGGAAGCTCCGATCACCCCTATCCGAAGTCAACAAGTGATATTTTGACACGTGGCAGATCAGGATCTTTGGAAGCTCCGATGACAGGATCGGACGTTCCGATCGAGGTTCGCACGTTCCGATCGAGGATCGGAGGCTCCGATCGTTGTCTATAAATAGAAGGCCGAGAATTCACTTTCAATTGCCAATTCCGGATTTCCTCTCTACTCTAGTCGTATTCGAGTTGTTCTAGCCTTCCTAGGCTTGACCCGGGAGTCATCGAGGCGTTCGGTAGTCGTAGCGGAGTTGTGCCCAAGTTCTGGAGGCATCGACATCAAAGGGCTAACGACGGACGAAGGTATAGCTTTTGCTTCCTATAAATATTTAGGAGTATGCAATAGCTTAGTTAAGGCTTTTAGAGCACTATAATGATAGTAGTATCATTTGTCAGTGTAGAGCAGACTATAGGCGTGGACCTAGAGTTGGTAGAGCTTGCACTGATTTGAGGTACGGAAGTACTGTTCGAGATATCCTGACTGAGTATGCATGTATTATGTGACTGCATGGTTTATATTTCATTGATTTATGTTGCATTCATTTTCATACTGAGCTATCTCCTTCGAGATGTCTGTTAGTAGGGTTTTTCCCTATCCTGTTAGTGGTTGGACTTCCATCGATTTGGGTCCGGCATATCCACTGGTATTATGTTATGGGAGCCACCTCCTGAAGTGACGGCACAGTGTGCTACATACCAGAGCCCGGTCTGTCTCTGTTATCTGATCCTTGACCTCGAGTTTATAGGGATTTCACTTTGCATGCATGTATACTCATACTCTCGTGCTGAGCGTTTTATGCTCACGTCTCGTACTCTGTGTTTTTGGACACCCTATTCCATGGGGCAGGTTTGCGATTGGACGAGGCGGGTGGTTCCAAGAGAGGATAGGCAGTGGTTGGCCAGCTGGAGCTTCGTCTAGGTTTATTTCTGTTGTTTTGGGTTGATACAGCTTTCGATTTGGTTGTATAATCTATTTTGGATATTTACAGATTCCTTGCCTTGGGATTGTAATTTTTAGTAATGTTTCCGCAGTTTATTTTGATATCTGTTTATTAAGTTAATTGCATGTCTAAGTTCTGTTTAGTAGGTGATCCGGGTAAGGGTCACTACATGAATGAATTATGCAGATAAAAATGAAGAAGTTAATGATTTAAAAGTTGATCATGGGGCTGAGTAGTCGAGGAGACGAGAAGGATTTGCTTGACACAGATGTCCGAGAACCTGATGCCAAGCATGTTCCCAAAAGTTTTACGCATTCTATTATGTTATACATGCTTGTTTGAAATAATGTTTTACCGTGTCATTTTAAGAGCAAATAATGTTTTAAATATGTTATTTTGAAATCACATATTTTATAGTTTCAAGTTTTTTACGTATGAGGTAGTTCTGACGTCCCTGTATATGTTAGCATCGTTATGTTCAAAGATATTTTTATACAAGTATTGAGCCATGAGATTTTGAGTCATTGATTGAACTTAATTTTATGCACGATTTATTATACTTACGAGCATGATGCATGTTTTACAAAGTGAAAATGAAAAAGTATTCTGATTTTTTCCGTATTTCATACTTTCATAAGTGTGAGTGAGAAATATGGGACGTCACACAACCCCAATGGATGGATCTGCTAAAAGATTACAATTGCGAGATCAAGTACCATCCAGGTTCTGTGGATTCGGCTACCGATGCACTTAGTCGTAGAGTATATGTGAGATATCTTTGTAGCATTACTATTTCTAATACTATCCAAGAATTTTGTTCTTTGGGATTCAAGTTACTCTATAAGAAATAGAAACAAAGGATTTGAGTTTTCTCAATGCTTTTCGAGCTAGCCTTGTATGCCCATATCAGAGAAGCGCAATAATTGGATTTGAAAAAAAGGTGTTAAATCAACTAGATCAGGAAGATAACACTTTTGGTTTCCACATCCACACTGATGGATTGTTGTGTTTATCTGCCCGAGTAGTTATACCTAATGATCTGGAGCTAAGAGATGAGATTCTGTCTCAGACACACCGGAGTTGATTCACTATTCACCCGAGCATCATGAATGTGCAAGGACTTGCATACGATATTTTGGTGGAAATGAATGAAGCACAAAGTTTATAATTTTGTGTCCAGGTGTCTTGTGTGTCAACAATTCAAGGCTGAGTATTGATGACACAGAGGATTACTACAGAGTTTGGAGATTTTCAAGTGGAAGTGGGAACACGTAACGATGAATTATGTCACCTACTTACCGATGTATTAGAGGAACGGTGATGCAATCTAGGTTTTGGTAGATCGATTTTCAAGTTTGCTCATTTCATTCCATATAATTGGGATTTCACTTTTGATCACATGGCCCACTTGTACATTTAAGAGAAAATAAAACTCCATGGGATTACTCTAAGTATTGTCAATGATAGGGATCCGTGTTTTAATTCATGATTTTGGTGTAGTTTTTAGCTGGCTTGGGGTACTACAATGAGTTTGAGTAAAACTTATCATCCTGGGACTGATGGTCAGTTGGAGATGACGATTCACACTCTTGAGGATATTCTGAGGGCATCAGTGATTTAAACCCTTGTTTTTCTTGCAGGATCACTTGTCTTTGGCCGAGTTTGCGTATAATAACAACTATCATCATAATATTTTCATGGAACCTTTCGAGAGTTTGTATGGGTGTCGTCGTCGTACATCTCTGTGTGGCGTTTTGGCGTAACCGGCATTCCTATCATGTGCGTTCTGACTCTCTGCCTGATCAAGTCTATCTTATCAACGATCTTCTAAACCAGCTTTGGTCTGTAATGCCCCGTTTTTATCTTAATTGAACTTATTTGAGATATTCAGTGATTTCAGAATTAGAGAGCCGAACTTTTACTTATTAGGACTATTTTGTAATTTTTGGATTTTCAGGGAATAAATTGTAAATTATGAGATTGTTATATTGTGTGAGTTGACTAAGTCTTCTCATTATCCTTCTCATCCTCTCCAAGATGCCATTCTCCATTGAAGGCGGTTCCAAAGCTTCCCAAGCTTAAAGATTTCAGTTCGAGCTCAATCTGTCCGATAGAATCGATTTCTGACTTGATATCTACGATCACAGCTTCGAGTGCTCCGTTTGGATGTAAGTTTATCTTAATTCTGAGAGGTTTGAATTTTTGGATGTTGTTAGAATTAATTTATATTCGGAGAGGATGATTATTAGATAGCTGTGACAGTATATCTAAGACGGTTCGAAGATCTAACGACGATCAGATTTGATATGAATTTTCTTATTATTTTCGAAAATCTGAATTTTGAGATGTGTTGGTTTTGTTTTGGATATGATGTTTGAGGCTTGGAATGAGTATATTGAATTGATATCCAGCTGTCTGCATTTCCGGTTTGATCAGTTTATAGCTGTTATGCCGTCAGTTTGAAGTTTGAACGTCGTTTGATGCTTTGAGTTTTACCGAGTTTGATATGAATTTTGATGTCGATTTTGATCTCTGTGACTTCTTCAGATAGATTGAGTTGAAGTCCTTGAAGATGTTGGAACACGGTTGTTCTCCGGATCCAAAATAAAGTGATATCCGGTGCAGCGGAAGTTTTAAAATTTTATATGGAACGATTCCATATGGATATCAAATTCCTACGATTAAAATTGATAACATAAAATTTAAACAATATAAATTTTAACTTAAGATCTCGAAGCGAGATTATGGACACCAACAGATTAAACTACTCTTGTTGTATATCCCAGGAACTGATGAACGAATGATTCTTCAATCAGGTCCACGAACAGAAGTTTAATCCCTCTGATAGACTGCACTAGAAAGTCTATCAGAAGTTTTACGAAGAGATAGAACAGATATGATCTGTTAAATCAGTCTGCAAATTCAAAAATTCACAGACTGAATTTTCGAACACAGTAGGGGAGGGGGGCGGCCGAATTCTCTAGAGAGAGAGCTCTAGGGTTTTCGAAAATTATGACCTTGTGTTATCTAATTTCTGCACTGCAATGACTTATTTATAATGTGGGCTGCTAACAGCTTAGGGCCCATTAGTCATAAGTTCAAGCCTGACAAGCAAAGCCCGCATGTTCAGAAATTAATATAAAATTCATCGTGACTCAGATTGATAAACCAATTTCACCAATGTGCACAGAAACCATTTCTGCATCTTTTAAAGTCAAGATAAATTTTCTGAATCCGAATTCAGTGATTTCCAAAAATGTCCATCACTATGTCATTTTAGGAAATCTTACTCCCTCTTCTTTTAAATAAGAAGTCCCACTTCTTTATTCATTAAATTTAACTCTTTAAATTTAATTATCTCAACGGGGATTAAAAATCCATTACTTGTGTGACCCTCAATGGTTCAGGGATACAGCTAGCCGTGAGCTCACAATTCCTTGTGACTCGGAACAACAATTTCCGACTTGCCCATCGAATCATGGTAAGAGCGCCTAGCAACATCGCCCCATGATTCCCTAGGTATCACTGATAGTGCCTGCAAGAACCAATAGATTTTGGTTAGCGTACAGTACGGTCCCTTCATCCATATATCCCGATCGAATCAACAACCATTGGTAAATCGAGAGTCGTTCGAGATTCGATAACTATGAAATGCATCTTGAAGATCAAATAGTGACATCGCATGTGCTACTAGTAAACCAAGTAACCTAAAACACATCATGTACTCTGGCCAGAGATTCGTCACACTAATTGAAAGAGTGGGTGCCCGGTGAGCCAACTTGTGGCTAAGGGCTTTGATGACTCTTTGTATAAACAATATTTTGTTTAATATAATTTACACTTTTATTAATGGCAATGACTTTATCTTTCTTCATATTGTTATATTGTGATATACTATTGTTGTTTTGATAAAGACCTTGAATATACTATAGTGTATGTAAGATGTGGTAGTACATGGGGATGACTATCATGAAACACATCTTATAGTCACTGTATATTCTAAACAGTTCCTAGTCGATTGAGCCGTCCGTTAATAAGGATAAGTATCGCTCGAGATTGAGACTAGCATTTGCGATGCCGAGTACCACGTTTCATTGGTATGGAACATAGAGATGTTCAAAGCATGCAAATGGATATTCATACGATGAATGATCGAACTACCCTATCCGGACTTTCCAAGTGGTTATCACTTATCGAGTGGATAAAGTCCGCGGTTTTGGTTGTACACCATTAGTCCTTACTACTTGAAACATCATTGAGACTCTATATGCTAGTACTGTGCTTTGAATCGTTTACCGACTCTATTGGGGTCATCAGGTGTCGGGATTGGGTACAGTTACAACACATATAGGAGTCGATGCTTTGTTGTCAAGGATTCACCACATACTTGCGAGTGTGGATATCCTATGCAATCTGAGGAGATATTAGTGTGACGAATCTCTGGCCAGAGTACATGATGTGTTTTAAGAAATGGTTTTTTAGTAGCACATGCGATGTCACTATTTGATCTTCAAGATGCACTGCATAGTTATCGAATCTCGAACGACTCTCGATTTACCAATGGTTGTTGATTCGATCGGGATATATGGATGAAGGGACCGTACTGTACGCTAACCAAAATCTATTAGTTCTTGCAGGCACTATCAGTGATACCTAGGGAATCATGGGGCGATGTTGCTAGGCGCTCTTACCATGATTCGATGGGCAAGTCGGAAATTGTTGTTCCGAGTCACAAAGAGTTGTGAGCCCACGGCTAGCTGTATCCCTGAACCATTGAGGGTCACACAGAGTAATGGATTTTTAATCCCCGTTGAGATAGTTAAATTTAAAGAGTTAAATTTAATGAACAAAGAAGTGGGACTTCTTATTTAAGAGTAGAGGAGTAAGATTTCCTAAAATGACATAGGGATGGGCATTTTTAGAAATCACTGAATTTGGATTCAGAAAAATTTATCTTGACTTTAGAAGATGCAGAAATGGTTTATGTGCACATTGGTGAAATTGGTTTATCAATCTGAGTCACGATGAATTTTATATTAATTTTTGAACATGCGGGCTTTGCTTGTCAGGCTTGAACTTATGACTAATGGGCCCTAAGCTGTTAGCAGCCCACATTATAAATAAGTTATTGCAGTACAGAAAAAAAACAACAGAGGTCACAAAATATTTTCGAAAACCCTAGTTGTGTTTTCTCTAAGTGGCCGCCCCCCTCCCTCTCTGCTCGGGAAAATTCAGCCTGTGAATTTTGAATTTGCAGTCTGGTTTAACAGATCAAATTCGTTAATTCTCTTCGTAGAAACTTCTGATAGATTTTCTAGTGCAATCTATCAGAGGGATTAAATCTCTGTTCGTGGACCTGATTGAAGAACAGTCCGTTCATCAGTTCCTGGGATATACAACAAGAGCAGAGTAATCTGTTGGTGTCCATAATCTCGATTCGAGATTGGAGGTAAAAATTTAAATTGTTATTTAATTTTTACACACACAATTTAATCGTAAAGTTTTGATACCCATTATGGAATCGTTCCATATAAAATTTTTAAACTTCCGCTGCACCGGGTATCAATTCTGATTGATCTGATCACGGTTTTCCAACAGTGGTATCAGAGACAGGTTTCCAGATCAAGCGATTAAATTAATCGATTGTACAAAAATTTTTAAGCCTCGGTTTTTGAAACAAAATAAATTTTTTTAAAAATAAATTTTTTTTTCAGGCAAAACACGGGCAGCGATGGTCGCTGCCCAGGCTGCCCAGGGCAGCGACGGGCTGCTCGGCCCGAGCCCTTTTGGGGCGCGGGCAGCCCGGGAGCGTCCCGGGCGGCCCGCGAAAAATTTAATTTTTAATTTTTAAATTAAAATTTTAATATGTTAAAATTCTATTTTTGGTCCGATCGAAAATTGTTTTTGATTGGTCCACGAGGCGTCGGATCGAATTGTTCGAGTCCGAAAATTTTAAAATTGATTTTTGGATAAATTTGAATTTTTGGAAAATTTATAGATTTTATCCGTTAAATCAGATTTTATGAAATTAATTATTTTTGGTACAATTGATGATAAGATATGATCTTATGGAAATATTGAGTAAAATATGATTTTATGTATAAAATTGGATTTTATATGTAAAATATGATTTTATTTGATAAAAAGATAAAATATGATTTTGTATGTAAAATAAGATTTTATATATGGAATATGATTTTATCCTTTTAATTTAAATTGCCATTGCATGTTATCCAATAAATTAATTTTGAATTAAATATTTTTGGGTAAGGATGATCGATTGCCATGACCAATTTTGTAGGTGTATGTTAGGAATTTACATTTGTTTTTATTGTTGTTGGATTTATTAATGGGCCTGGTTTATGGCCCAATATGAATTGTCATATGTAATAAAAGTGGGCCTGGTTTATGGCCCGTTCCCACCCCTTAAAATGTATCCCCTACTTGTCATAGTTATTTATTGTAAATACATTAGACTTAGTGGGAGATGAATATTTGAAGACGGAGGTGGGCCCAGCAGGCAATAAAGACTGAAGAAATGTAAATTGGAAGCTCAATGTAATAGGATTGCATTGCATACCCGCATATTACCTAGGATTGGACTTAGACTCGTGATTGGCAACCACGGGTCGATTTGAAATGGAATCGATCATCCTATATAATATATGATATTATAGTTGTATGCATGTTTTAGACTAAATTGTATGAATCCCGCAAGCATACAAATTTTAAATGATGGAACAAATTTTCAAAATTAAAATCCCTCATTTTAAATATGATTTAAAATTGATATCAAGATAAATAAAGGAAATTTAAATATTGTTTAAATGTTCCTACCTTCCATCAACGATTAATGTATGAGATGCTACCCGCGGATACGGTCCGACTCATATTATTGGGGGGGCCCGTTCGTCGGAAAGCTGTACATTGGATCGAAAAATGTTGTAAGTTGGGTGGAACTCCCATGGGATCGGCTCATATTATTGGGGGATCCACATGGCGACCGTCCATCACAACTTAATATTTATGGGTCATCTTGACATGTCACAATAAACGGCGTCATATTATTGGGCCCTTATTGGACATGAGGTAAAAACGTGAAGGTTGCTTTGGAAGCAATTGGGCTCTACCTTTTGAAAATTATGGTTGGCTGATATTATTCGGGACCATAGTTTGTCAATTGGACTCCATGTTCCCACTAAGGAAAATAGTTTCCCGTTTTCACTAGAGGGTAGTGAAATCGTTAAAATAGTGGGAGTGAGATTCATAAAATAAATTTCGCCTATTTTATGTCTTAGTAAATTAATTAAACAATCATCGATAATTGTCTGTTTCATCTCAGTATATCATTATGATGAATATTCGTAATCCACATGTTTCAATTCTCCAACAAAACAAACTTACTGGCGCAAACAATACAGAATGATTCCATAAGTTAAGATTGTCCTAAGTTTGGAAAAGATTTTCTAAGTGTTAGAAAAGGCTTCTCCGAAAACAGCCCCGGCTGATGTAACTGCCGAAAGGTTGGCCGAACTAGAGAAATGGTTGGACCATGATCTCAAGGCCAAATGTTACATGCAAAATTGGACAAGTCTAAACAAGTTTGCCATCACTGCAAGAAACCCGGTAATTAGAAACGTAACTGCAAGGAATACCTCGAGCAGTTGCGAACTGCAAAGGGTATGTTTTACATTGAAATAAATGTTTTCCTTAATATTACTTCTTGGGTATTGGATACCAGATGTAGATCTCATATTTGCAATGAGTTGCAAATGATGACAAGAAGTAATAGGCTAAGGATGGGTGAGACCCAGTGAAGGCTCGGGAATGGTTCCAGAGTTAAATCCATAGCTATGGGAAATATTTGTTTAATTTTGCAAACCAATTTTAAGTTGTATCATGAGAAAGATATTTTTTATTTGTGCCAAAGATTTCATTAAAAATTATTTCTATTTCTATGCTTGATAGAGATGGGTTTTCTTGTAATTTTGTGAATGGGATTTACAATATTTACAAGAAAGAATGTTTGATTGGAAATGGACAAATTGAAAACGATCTATATAACTTAAAATTAAAAGACGTTCCAATAAATTATGTTGATAAACCGGTAACAACAAACAAAAGGAAAATCGATAGTCAAAACCCGGCAAACCTTTGGCATGCTAGGCTAGGTCATATTTCCTCAAGGAGGATGAACAAGCTAGTGGGAGAGGGCATGTTTGATATGTATGATATTAACTCTCTACCTACTTGTGAGTCCTGCCTGAAAGGAAAAATGACTAAATCTCCTTTTAAGGGGAAACCTGAGCGTAGTCAAAATCTGTTGGATTTGATCCATACAGATGTTTGTGGTCCATTTAGAATTGGTACTCAATATGGCCACACCTACTTCATTACCTTTACTGATGATTATTCTAGGTATGGGTATTTATATTTAATGAAATATAAGTCTGAAGCATTTGAAAAGTTCAAAGAATTCAAGGCTGAAGTAGAAAACAAGCTAGGTAAAAGTATTAAAGCACTTTGATCGGATCGAGGTGGAGAATACTTAAGTACCGAGTTTTTGGACTATCTGAAAGAGAATGGGATTCTCTCTCAGTGGACTCCTCCTATGACACCTCAGCTGAATGGTGTATCGGAGCGTCGTAATCGAACTTTGTTGGACATGGTTCGATCCATGATGAGCTTCACTGAGCTTCCACCTTCGTTTTGGGGCTATGCGCTAGAAACGGCGGTATTGTTGTTGAACAACGTTCACACCAAAGCAGTGGACAAAACACCATACGAGTTATAGAATGGCAAAGCTCCTAAGTATTCGTACTTGAGGATTTGGGGATGTCCTGCTTACGTGAAGCAGACAGTGGGAGATAAGTTGGATAGTCGATCCACCTTATGTTATTTTGTAGGGTATCCAAAGAATTCAATCGGATATTATTTCTATCATCCTGCTGAAACAAAGGTGTTTGTTTCAAGGAATGCCACCTTCTTAGAGAAAGAGTTCTTATTGGATAAGAAAGGCGAGATGATGGAACTCGAAGAAATTCGAGAAGAACCCGAAATACAAAATAATGATCCTACACCTCAGGAACCATTGATGCACACGCCTATACCTAGAAGATCTGAGAGGACTTCTAGACCTCCTATTCGATATGGTCTTCTTCTTGAAGGGGATCAAGATGAACCCGATGTTGGATGTGATCCAAGAAACTTCAAAGAAGCAATTTCTGATGCGGATTCAAATTTATGGCTTGAAGCTATGCAGTCGGAAATAGATTCGATGCATACAAACCAAGTTTGGTCTTTAGTAGATCCTCCCGATGGAATTGTTCCAATAGGGTGTAAATGGATCTACAAGAGAAAGCTTGGGCCTGATGATAAGGTATTGACCTACAAGGCACGATTGGTGGCGAAAGGTTATACTCAAAGACAAGGAGTTGACTATGATGAAACCTTTTCACCAGTTGCAATGTTCAAGTCCATAAGAATCCTTATTGCCATAGCTGCTTGGTATGACTATGAGATATGGCAAATGGATGTAAAGACTCCATTTCTTAATGGAAACATTAAGGAAGAGATCTATATGACGCAACCTGAGGGATACACATCCATGGGAAGCGAGCATAAGGTATGCAAGCTTCAGAGATCAATCTATGGTCTCAAACAAGCATCAAGAAGTTGGAACCAGAAATTTGATGAAACAATAAAGGATTTTGGTTTCATCAAGAACCCGGAGGAACCATGCGTGTACAAGAAAGTAGTTAAGGATGCTGTGACATTCTTAGTACTTTATGTTGATGACATCCTACTCATTGGGAATGACGTAGGGATGTTGTAGTCAACAAAGATATGATTATCAGGTAGATTCTTGATGAAGGATTTGGGTGAGGCATCCTATATTCTAGGGATACAGATCTATAGAGATAGATCTAAGAGAATGATAGGACTCACTCAATCAACCTACATCGACACCATATTGAAACGGTTTTCAATGGATGGGTCCAAGAGAGTACATCTACCTATGTGTCATGGAGTTTCTCTATCCAAGTCTATGTGTCCCAAGACTGATGAAGAGATAGAGAAAATGACACATGTACCATATGCGTCAGCCATAGGTAGTATCATGTATGGGATGATATCTACCAGACCGGAGTAGCATTTGCTCTGAGTGTCACGAGCAGATATCAAGCTAATCCCGGTCAAATGCATTGGAAAGCCGTGAAGGACATTCTTAAGTACTTACGAAGGACTAAGAATATGTTCATGGTATATGGAGGAAGAGAACTGAAATTGGAAGGCTATACCGACTCTAGCTTCCAAAGTGACGTGGATGACTCGAAGTCAACCTCTGGATTTGTGTTCGTGCTCAATGGCTGTAGCAGCCCGTGCCCTAATTGAGTAATTAAAGTATTAATGCTAATTAATTGAATTAGGCATCGGACGGATCGGAAGCTCCGAAGGGACGATCGGAAGCTCCGATCGGGATCGGAAGCTCCGATGAGGATCGGAGGCACCGATGATATTACGTCATCCATGACGTGTGGCTGGATCGGAAGCTCCGATCAGGATCGGACGTTCCGATCACCCCTATCCGGAGTCAACAAGTGATATTTTGACACGTGGCAGATCAGAATCTTCGGAAGCTCCGATGGCAGGATCGGACGTTCCGATCGAGGTTCGGACGTTCCGATCAAGGATCGGAAGTTCCGATCGTTGTCTATAAATAGAAGGCCGAGACTTCATTTCTCTTTGCCAATTCCGAGTTCTCCTTTCCTTTCTAGTCCTTTTGGAGCTGTTCTAGTCTTCTTAGGCTTGGTCCGGAGGTTGGAGAGGCGTTCGGTAGTCGTAGCGGAGTTGTGCCCAAGTTCTGGAGGCATCGACATCAAAGGGCTAACGACGGACGAAGGTATAGCTTTTGCTTCCTATAAATATTTAGGAGTATGCAATAGCTTAGTTAAGGCTTTTAGAGCACTATAATGATAGTAGTATCATTTCGCTGTGTAGGCGGACTTTAGGCTTGGACTTAGAGCTGGTAGTGCCTACCTGGTATTTTGTTGGAAACGCGGCTCTCAAATCAATCACGATTGATACCCGGTGCAGCGGATGTTTAAAAATTTTATCATGGAACAATTCCATGGTGTGGGTATCAACCGTTTAACGATTAAATTATTGTGTGTGTAAAATTCAAATAACAATTAATTAAATTTTACCTCCAATCTCGCAACGAGATTAATGGACACCAACAGATTTGATCTGCTCTTGTTGTCTCTCCCTGGAACCGATGAACTCCTTCAATCAGGTCCACGAACAGAGGTTTAATCCCTCTGATAGATTGCACTAGAAAATCTATCAGAAGTTTTCTGCGAAGAGAATAAACGAATCTGATTCGTTATTCCTGACTGCAATTAAAAATCACAGACCGGAAATTCTCTGACAGAGCAAGGAGGGGGCGGCCGAATTGTGAGAGAGAGAGGAGGCTAGGGTTTCGAATTCTGTCTCTCAAAATAATTACCTGTTGTGTGTAATTTCTGTACTGCAATAACTTATTTATAATGCAGGCCACTAACACCTTAGGGCCCATTAGTCATAAGTTAGGGCCCGACAAGCAAAGCCCGCATGTTCAGAAATTAATATAAAATTCATCGTGACTCCGATTGATGAACCGATTTCACCAATGTGCACAGAAACCATTTCTGCACATTTTAAAGTCAAAATAAATTTTCTTGAATCCGAATTCAGTGGTTTCCAAAAATGCCCATCCCTATGTCATTTTAGGAAATCCTACTCCCTTACTCTTAATTAAGAAGTCCAACTTCTTTATTCATTAAATTTAACTCTTTAAATTTAACTATCTCAACGGGGATTAAAACTCCATTACACTGTGTGACCCTCAATGGTTCAGGGATACAGCTAGCCGTGGGCTCACAACTCCTTGTGACTCGGAACAACACTTTCCGACTTGCCCAACGAATCATGGTAAAGCGCCTAGCAACATCGCCCCATGATTCCCTAGGTATCACTGATAGTGCCTACAAGAACCAGTAGATTTTGGTTAGCGTACAGTACGGTCCCTTCATCCATATATCCCGATCGAATCAACAACCATTGGTATATCGAGAGTCGCTCAAGATTCGATAACTATGCAATACATCTTGAAGATCAAATTAGTGACATCGCATGTGCTACTAAGAAACCATTTCTTAAATCACATCAAGTACTCTGGCCAGAGATTTGTCACACTAATATCTCCTCAGATCGCATAGGATATCCACACTCGCAAGTATGTGGTGAATCCTTGACAACAATGCATTGACTCCTATATGTGTCGTAACTGTACCCAATCTCGACACCTGATGACCCCCATAGAGTCGGTAAACGAGTCAAAGCACAGCACTAGCATATAGAGTCTCCATGATGTTTCAAGTCGTAAGGACTAATGGTGTACAACCAAAACCGCGGACTTTATCCACTCGATAAGTGATAACCACTTGGAAAGTCCGGATAGGGTAGTTCGATTATTCATCCTATGAATATCCATTTGCATGCTTCGAACATCTCCATGTTCCCTACCAATGAAACGTGGTACTCCGCATCGCAAATGCTAGTCTCAAACTCGAGCGATCCTTATCCTTATTATCGGACGGCTCAATCGACTAGGAACAGTTTAGAATATACAGTGACTATAAGATGTATTTCATGATAGACATCTCCATGTTCTACCACATCTTACATACACTATAGTATATTCAAGGTCTTTATCAAAACAACAATAGTATATCACAATATAACAATATGAAGTAATATAAAGTCATTGCCATTAATAAAAGTGTAAATAATATTAAACAAAAGATTGTTTATACAAAAAGTCATCAAAGCCCATAGCCACACAGTTGGCTCACTGGGCACCCACTCTTACATATTTGAGGTACGAAAGTACTGTTCGAGATATCCTGACTGAGTATGCATGTATTATGTGACTGCATGATTTATATGCCATGATATTATGCTGCATTCATTTGCATCTTGCTGTATCTCCTTCGAGATGTCTGTAGTAGGGTTGTACCCTATCCTGTTAGTGGATGGACTTCCATCGATTTGGGTCCGGCGTATCCACAGTTATCTCGGTATGGGAGCCACCTCCTGAAGCGACGGCACAGCGTGCTACATACCAGGGCCCGGTCTGTCTCTGTTATCTGATCCTTGACCTCGAGTCTATAGGGAGTTCACTTTGCATGCATGTATACTCATACTCTCGCACTGAGCGTTTTATGCTCACGTCTCGTACTCTGTATTTTCTGGACACCCTATTCCATGGGGCAGGTTTGCGATTGGACGAGGAGGGTGGATCCAGGAGGGGCTAGTCAGTGGTTGGCCAGCTGGAGCTTCGTCTAGGTTTTATTACTGTTGTTTTGGGTTTATACAACTATTCGATTTGGTTGTATATTATTGGATAATTACAGATTCCTTTTCTTGGGATTGTATAATGTTATTGGTTTCCGCAGTTTCATTCTGATATCTGTTTAATTAAGTTAATTGCATGCATAAGTTCTGTTTAGTAGGTGATCCGGGTAAGGGTCACTACATTTATGGTATCAGAGCATGCAAAAGATTTCTTGGGATTTAGTCTCATCTTGAGGTATTTTTGTAGATGTCAAATCGTGACGACCAGAGTTCTCATGGCAGTGTTGGTGGGCGTTGGGGTGATGTCGACCGGGAGCCTCGTCGAGAACGGCGTCATCGTCACCATGACGACGAGCGTTTCACTGTGCGTCGATTCTTAGCTATGGGTCCTAAGCCCTTAGTTGGAGGTGAGTCTCCGGAGGATGCGGAGAACTGGTTAGACCGCATGGAAACGACTTTTCAGACTTTCCAATGCACCGATGAGCAGAAGGTGGAGACCCTTGGCTATCTTCTGGATGGGCGTGCGCGCAGGTGGTGGAGGTTTACTTCTGCACCTTTTGTTGTGGCGAGAGGAGTGGCCACCTGGGCCGAGTTCCGCACAGCTTTCCAAAAGCGGTATTTTCCTCCTGCACTCCGACAGTCGAAGGCAGGCGAGCTACTGAGTCTGCGACAGGGAGCCATGTCTATCGATGAGTATCAGCAGAGGTTCTTTGATCTGCTATCCTATTGCCCCGAGATTGCTGATAGCTCAGAGATGAAGTATAATCTGTTTCTTCAGGGCCTTAACCCTGAGATCCATGACCGTGTGGCGGTTGGTGACGACATGTCCTACGAGGGTTTGGTGAGCCGTTGTCACCAGGCGGAGGACAGCATTCGGCGGAACAGGTCTTTCTCTCAGTCGAGACCTGCTAGTTCTTTGGGTCCCCGTGCCCAAACTTTCAAGAAGTCCGGGTCTACTTCTTCCTCTGGTTCGGGAGGTGTTGTCCGTTATGGTAAGAAGGACAAGTGTGATCACTGTGGGAAGAACCATCCATCCGACAAGTGCCGTAGAGCTTCTGGAGCTTGTTTCCGTTGTGGAGAGACTGGTCATATCCGGAGAGATTGTCCAATGTCTGGGGGAGGCGGTTCTGGTTCTGGTTCAGGATCGGGTTCTCAGGCTACCGTACAGCAGAGGTCGCAGGGACAGTCTGCTGGGAGTTCTCATTTGAGGCCACGAGCTTCTGGCCAGGTGTTTGCCCTGAGACATGATCAGGCTGTGGAGGAGAATGAGAAAGTCATCGCAGGTACATTTATGCTTTATGGTATACCTGCTCTTGTACTTATTGACACTGGTGCATCTCATTCCTTCATTTCTGCACGTTTTGTTAAGAGGCATAAGTTACCATGCATTGCACTAGACGTAGTGATGTCTGTTTCTACTCCGACGGGCCAATCTGCTTTGGCTAAGCGTCTAGTGATGGGTTGCCCTTTAGAGTTCGAAGGGAACGTTCTGTTGGCGAATCTCATGGTCCTGGCGATGGACGACTTTGATTGCATTCTGGGAATAGATGTGCTGACTACCTATCGAGCTTCAGTGGACTGCTATCAAAGATTAGTACGCTTTCATCCGGAAGGGAGTGAGAGTTGGTTTTTCTATGGTGAGGGAGCGCGACCCCCGATGCCTTTGGTATCAGCTTTGAGAGCCTGTCGAGCTCTAGAGACTGGCGGGGAAGGCTACCTTATCTATGCAGTTGATTTGTCCGCTGAGAGTATTGGGATAGAGAGCATTCCTGTTGTGGATGAATTTCCAGATGTGTTTCCTGATGAGATTCCGGGTTTTCCTCCTGCTAGGGAAGTCGAGTTTGGCATAGAGTTGATGCCGGGTACTTCGCCTATTTCTAGAGCACCGTATCGTCTGGCACCGTCAGAGATGCGTGAGTTGAAGAATCAGCTACAGGATCTTTTGGACAAGGGGTACATTCGTCCTAGTGTATCTCCTTGGGGAGCTCCTGTTCTCTTCGTGAAGAAGAAGGATGGGTCGATGCGACTGTGCATTGACTATCGGCAGCTGAATCGAGTGACTGTGAAGAACAAGTATCTGTTGCCTCGTGTTGATGACTTGTTTGACCAGCTGCAGGGCACATCAATTTAATCCAAGATTGACTTGAGATCTGGGTATCATCAGTTGAGAGTCCGTGATCAGGATGTAGCCAAGACTGCATTCCGTACTCGCTATGGGCATTACGAGTTCCTAGTGATGCCATTTGGTTTGACCAATGCGCCGGCTATATTCATGGATCTGATGAACCGTGTCTTCAGGGAGTATTTGGACAAGTTTGTCGTGGTCTTCATTGACGACATCCTGGTTTATTCGCGTAATACGGAAGAGCATGTTTCTCACTTGCGGTTGGTACTGCAGACTCTTCGAGATGAGCAGTTGTACGCCAAGCTGAGCAAGTGTGAGTTCTGGATGGATAGAGTGGTCTTCCTTCGCCATATCATATCCAGGGAAGGGATTTCTGTTGATCCAAGCAAGATTGAAGCGGTACTTAATTGGTCGCGTCCGACGACAGTTGCTGAGATCCGTAGTTTTCTGGGTCTAGCAGGGTATTATCGTCGCTTCATTCTGAACTTCTCTCAGTTAGCTCGACCGTTGACGCAGCTTACCCCAGCAAGGCTGTGGATTTTGAGTGGTCCTCCGAGTGTGAGGAGAATTTCCGTGAGCTTCGACGGCGGTTGACTTCTGCGCCGGTGTTAGCATTACCGTCAGGATCTGGAGGGTATGTAGTTTACACGGATGCTTATCTTCAGGGGTTAGGTTGTGTCCTGACTCAGAATGGGCATGTGATCGCATACGCTTCTAGACAGCTAAAGCTTCACGAGGACAACTACCCAGTTCATGATTTGGAATTGGCAGCCATTGTGTTCGCTTTGAAGATCTGGCGTCATTATCTGTATGGCGAGAAATTTGAGATCTTCACCGACCATAAGAGTCTCAAGTATTTGTTCACTCAGGCGGAGTTGAACATGAGGCAGAGACGTTGGATGGACTTGCTTAAGGACTATGATTGCGAGATTAAGTACCATCCGGGAGCTGCTAATCTCACCGCTGATGCTTTGAGTCGCAAGGTGCGACTATCCGCACTTCAGACTTGTTCGATGTCTAGTGCGATCAGTGACTGTTGTACTTCAGGTTTTACCTTCAAGCATAAGAAAGGTATGCAGAGTATCCAGATGTTTGCGATATTATCTGAGCCAGCCTTGTACTCGCGGATCCGAGATGCTCAAATGTCTGATTCAAAGACCCAGCGTTTAGCTCGTCTAGCTAACGAGGGTAGCTCGTCTGGATTTCATTATCAGTCAGATGGCTTTCTGTGTTTGTCTGGTAGGCTTGTGATTCCACAGGATGAAGAGTTGCGAGAGGAGATTTTATCTCAGGAACATCGCACTAAGTTGAGTATTCATCCTGGGAGCAACAAGATGTACAAGGATCTACGTACTCGTTTCTGGTGGAAGGGAATGAAACGCAGTGTTTATCAGTTTGTTTCGAGATGTTTGGTGTGTCAACAGGTCAAGGCAGAGCACCGACGACCTGGAGGATTGCTTCACAGTCTGCCTATTCCTGAATGGAAATGGGAGTTTATCACTATGGACTTTGTGACCCATTTGCCGGTATCCCCGAGGAACTGTGATGCTATCTGGGTTGTGGTGGACCGACTCACCAAGTCAGCGCATTTCATTGCCTATAGCCGAGAGTACTCTGTGGATCGCATGGCTCGGTTGTACATTCAGGAGATCGTTCGACTTCATGGAGTGCTTGTGAGCATTGTCAGCGATCGGGACCCCAGGTTTACTTCTAGGTTCTGGGGGAGTGTTCAGCGTGCGATGGGTACTACTCTCAGTTTGAGTATAGCCTATCATCCGGAGACTGATGGTCAGTCAGAGCGCACTATCCGTACGTTAGAGGATATGCTTAGAGCGTGCGTCATGGATTTTGGTTCAGCCTGGCAGGATCATTTGCCGTTGATCGAGTTCGCTTACAACAACAGCTATCATACTAGTATTGGGATGGCACCTTTTGAAGCGTTGTATGGGCGACGTTGTCGTACTCCACTCTTCTGGGAAGAAGTGGGGGAGAGATAGGCTGAAGGAACGGAGTTTATCCAGCAGGCGATAGACATTGTTGATCAGATCAAGAAATGGATTAAGACTGCACAGGATCGTCAGGCCAGTTATGCTAATATCAAGCGTAGGCCTTTGCAGTTCGAGGTCGGGGAGAAAGTGTTTCTGAGAGTGTCACCTTTCCGCAAGATTCTCAGATTTGGCCTTAAGGGCAAGTTGTCTCCCAGATTTATCGGTCCGTTTGAGATCTTGGAGAGTATTGGCGATTTGGCTTATCGACTAGCATTGCCACCGCATCTATCTAGTATTCACGACGTGTTCCACGTATCTCTGTTGCGACGATATGTGGCGGATGAATCTCATATTCTGCAGCGATCTGAGGTTCAGGTAGACAAGGATTTGACTTATGTTGAGAAACCTCTTCGCATCCTTGATTATAAGGATAAGGTTTTACGGAACAAAGTCATTCCTTTGGTTTTAGTTCAGTGGCAGCGCCGAGGCACTGAGGAAGCTACTTGGGAGCTTGAGGACAGGATGCGTAAAGATCATCCTGAGTTGTTTTGATTTCATTCTTTAAGTTGTATTCAGTTGCAAACTCTGTAAACGTTTGATTTGAATAAAGAATGTTTCTGACTTCTGTATTTGCATTCGGTACTTAAGATCTGATTTCGAGGACGAAATATCTTAAGTGGGGGAGAATGTAGTAGCCCGTGCCCTAATTGAGTAATTAAAGGATTAATGCTAATTAATTGAATTAGGCATCGGACGGATCGGAAGCTCCGAAGGGACGATCGGAAGCTCCGATCGGGATCGGAAGCTCCGATGAGGATCGGAGGCACCGATGATATTACGTTATCCATGACGTGTGGCTAGATCGGAAGCTCCGATCAGGATCGAACGTTCCGATCACCCCTATCCGGAGTCAACAAGTGATATTTTGACAGGTGGCTGATCAGGATCTTCGAAAGCTCCGATGGCAGGATCGGACGTTTCGATCGAGGTTCGGACGTTCCGATCAAGGATCGGAAGTTCCGATCGTTGTCTATAAATAGAAGGCCGAGACTTCATTTCTCTTTGCCAATTCCGAGTTCTCCTTTCCTTTCTAGTCCTTTTGGAGCTGTTCTAGTCTTCTTAGGCTTGGTTCGGAGGTCGGAGAGGCGTTCGGTAGTCGTAGCGGAGTTGTGCCCAAGTTCTGGAGGCATCGACATCAAAGGGCTAACGACGGACGAAGGTATAGCTTTTGCTTCCTATAAATATTTAGGAGTATGCAATAGCTTAGTTAAGGCTTTTAGAGCACTATAATGATAGTAGTATCATTTCGCTGTGTAGGCGGACTTTAGGCTTGGACTTAGAGCTGGTAGTGCCTACCTGGTATTTGAGGTACGAAAGTACTGTTCGAGATATCCTGACTGAGTATGCATGTATTATGTGACTGCATGATTTATATGCCATGATATTATGCTGCATTCATTTGCATCTTGCTGTATCTCCTTCGAGATGTCTGTAGTAGGGTTGTACCCTATCCTGTTAGTGGATGGACTTCCATCGATTTGGGTCCGGCGTATCCACAGTTATCTCGGTATGGGAGCCACCTCCTGAAGCGACGGCACAGCGTGCTACATACCAGGGCCCGGTCTGTCTCTGTTATCTGATCCTTGACCTCGAGTCTATAGGGAGTTCACTTTGCATGCATGTATACTCATACTCTCGCACTGAGCGTTTTATGCTCACGTCTCGTACTCTGTATTTTCTGGACACCCTATTCCATGGGGCAGGTTTGCGATTGGACGAGGAGGGTGGATCCAGGAGGGGCTAGTCAGTGGTTGGCCAGCTGGAGCTTCGTCTAGGTTTTATTACTGTTGTTTTGGGTTTATACAGCTATTCGATTTGGTTGTATATTATTGGATAATTACAGATTCCTTTTCTTGGGATTGTATAATGTTATTGGTTTCCGCAGTTTCATTCTGATATCTGTTTAATTAAGTTAATTGCATGCATAAGTTCTGTTTAGTAGGTGATCCGGGTAAGGGTCACTACAATGGCCGTGCTCTCTCTTGGAAGAGTTCCAAGCAGAACACCACAACGGATTCCACCACTGAGGCAGAATACATTGCAGCATCAGCTGCTGCTAAAGAGGCCGTTTGGATGAGGAATTTCGTCCAAGAGTTGGGCGTTATTCCTGAAGTTGTTGGTCTAGTCCCGGTGTACTGTGACAACACGGGTGCCGTTGCTCAGGCAAAGGAACCAAGGTCTCATCAAAGATCCAAACACGTACTGAGGAAATACCACATCATCCGGGAGATCGTGGAAAGAGGAGACATCACTGTCAAGAGAGTGGCCTCTTCAGACAATAATGCTGATCCACTTACTAAGCCCTTGCCAGGACCATTATTTGACAAACATCGCGAAGCAATGGGTCTACGTAGTATGAATAGTTGGCTTTAGGGCAAGTGGGAGATTGAAAGAGTGGGTGCCCGGTGAGTCAACTTGTGCCTAAGGTCTTTGATGACTCTTTGTATAAACAATCTTTTATTTAATATAATTTACACTTTTATTAATGGCAATGACTTTATCTTTCTTCATATTGTTATATTGTTATATACTATTGTTGTTTTGATAAAGACCTTGAATATAATATAGTGTATGTAAGATGTGGCAGTACATGGGGATGACTATCATGAAACACATCTTATAGTCACTGTATATTCTAAACAGTTCCTAGTCGATTGAGCCGTCCGTTAATAAGGATAAAGATCGCTCGAGATTGAGACTAGCATTTGCGATGCCGAGTACCACGTTTCATTGGTATGGAACATAGAGATGTTCAAAGCATGAAAATGGATATTCATATGATGAATGATCGAACTACCCTATCCGGACTTTCCAAGTGGTTATCACTTATCGAGTGGATAAAGTCCGCGGTTTTGGTTGTACACCATTAGTCCTTACTACTTGAAACATCATTGAGACTCTATATGCTAGTACTGTGCTTTGACTCGTTTACCGACTCTATTGGGGTCATCAGGTGTCGGGATTGGGTACAGTTACAACAAATATAGGAGTCGATGCTTTGTTGTCAAGGATTCACCACATACTTGCGAGTGTGGATATCCTATGCAATCTGAGGAGATATTAGTGTGACGAATCTCTGGCCAGAGTACATGATGTGTTTTAAGAAATGGTTTCTTAGTAGCACATGCGATGTCACTATTTGATCTTCAAGATGCATTGCATAGTTATCGAATCTCGAACGACTCTTGATTTACCAATGATTGGTTATTCGATCGGGATATATGGATGAAGGGACCGTACTGTACGCTAACCAAAATCTTTTGGTTCTTGCAGGCACTATCAGTGATACCTAGGGAATCATGGGGCGATGTTGCTAGGCGCTCTTACCATGATTCGATGGGCAAGTCGGAAATTGTTGTTCCGAGTCACAAGGAGTTGTGAGCCCACGGCTAGCTATATCCCTGAACCATTGAGGGTCACACAGAGTAATGGATTTTTAATCCCCGTTGAGATAGTTAAATTTAAAGAGTTAAATTTAATGAACAAAGAAGTGGGACTTCTTATTTAAGAGTAGAGGAGTAAGATTTCCTAAAATGACATAGGGATGGGCATTTTTGGAAATCACTGAATTCGGATTCAGAAAAATTTATCTTGACTTTAGAAGATGCAGAAATGGTTTCTGTGCACATTGGTGAAATTGGTTTATCAATCTGAGTCACGATGAATTTTATATTAATTTCTGAACATGCGGGCTTTGCTTGTCAGGCTTGAACTTATGACTAATGGGCCCTAAGCTGTTAGCAGTCCACATTATAAATAAGTTATTGCAGTACAGAAAAAAAACAACAGAGGTCATAAAATATTTTCGAAAACCCTAGTTGTGTTTTCTCTAAGTGGCCGCCCCCCTCCCTCTCTGCTCGGGAAAATCCAGCCTGTGAATTTTGAATTTGCAGTCTGGTTTAACGGATCAAATTAGTTAATTCTCTTCGTAGAAACTTCTGATAAATTTTCTAGTGCAATCTATCAGAGGGATTAAATCTCTGTTCGTGGACCTGATTGAAGAACAGTTCGTTCATCAGTTCCTGGGATATACAACAAGAGCAGAGTAATCTGTTGGTGTCCATAATCTCGATTCGAGATTGGAGGTAAAAATTTAAATTGTTATTTAATTTTTACACACACAATTTAATCGTAAAGTTTTGATACCCATTATGTGAGACCTCGATTCTAATCATCTAATATCAGAATAAACAATAATTACGCATACAAGATCTAAGATTAAAAGCAAAGTTTTTTTTTTTTATTTTTTTTTTATTTTTTTTTACACAGGGTGACGCGCGGGCGCACCACCCGAGGCGCGGGCGCGCATACAGCCCTGCCCGGGCCTTCGAGAAAGGGAGTAGAACGCGCGGGCGCTCCTCACCAGGCACGGGCGCGCATGGCCTGCTGTTTTAGCTCAAAATAAGGCTCCAAAAGTGCAATCCAACACCCGGAAAGGCTCCGACATGATCCAACTAACACTTTTCCAACAACGAAGTATTCAATTACAAGAAAGAGTAGAACATGCATCAATTCTAAGTTCCAAAATCCAAAATACAAATCGAGTCGAATACAATCTAAGTTCGATTTCAAATTCGACTTCTACAATAACAAGGCCTCACTCTATCAACTCGACCACCTAGCCATGCGATCTTTGACTCGGTCCTGCCCCACCTGTTGCCAAGCACACATACAAAGACAAGAAAACAGCCGGATAATCCGGTGAGAATAATATTCCCAGTAAAAGAGACAAACATGCAATATCATAAAAACATCTCAAACGAAATGCATCATCTTCTACATATTCAAATAACAACCATGCAATTCCACAAGCATGTCTAAAACTCAATTCATATGCATAAATGCAATGCATGTCTTTAAATCTGAGATTATCAAGTCGGATAATCAAAACATTTCAGCTTTTGCTTTTGGGATCCCGAGGACGAGATCACGTAAACAACTCACCGACTCTCCCGATCGAGGTGGTGCTACGTATCTCCATCCTCTAGACTTTGGTGCAACTATAAGGAGTATGCTAGCACTAGGTGAAACAGCTACACCCAGGCCACTCACAATATAATTCCCAAAACGTCTATCATCAAAAGGGCCGTCCTGCCCGCTATTCAAATCAGGGTTCATATGCTCAATATGAATGCAATGCAACATAACTCAAATAATCAATTAACATGCAAGTATGTGATTTTTCCGGAACACTCAAATCAAGTCGGATTCGAGTCATTCGTTCCATTCCATTCCAAGTCATCTTATACCTCTTTTCAACAACGTCGATGCTCCAAACCTGGAAACAACATCGATACAAGAATTCCAAATCAAAATTCCATTCCAAATCAAGTTCAACGATAAAGATAATTCAATTCAACTTTCGAGGATGGATCAACTCGATACCAAACCTCGATCAACTCTTCAACGATTCGAAAGTTGCCAATTCGGAACTCCACGATCTTCAACTAATCTGCGGAGATAAAATCAATCCAATATCAATCCATTCAAAACGAGCAACTCCCAAAAACTCAAACGAATCTCCAATTTCCAAAATCTCAAACCGGCGGCATAACGACTATAAATTCAACTAACCGAAAATGCAAACAACATAATATCACTCTAAGAAACTCATATCAATCAACATTCAACCAAAACAATCCAATTCCAACAAATCACAAAACTCACTGTTTCGAAAATCCCTTCAAAAATTCATAACAAATCCGAACGTCGCTCTAATTCAAAACTGACAGATAATAAACGATCAGAACTCCGCCAGGAACAATATACTAGAATCTAAATCGATTCTAACCACCTCCGAAAAACAAAACATATCCGATCGGAGAAATACTTACGGTATAACGAAGCTCTCTCAGCCGTGATCGCTAATCTGCCTTCAGAAATAATTTCTAACGGACGGATCGTGCTCGGGGTGAAATCTGGGAGCTCAAGGAGACGTCCATGGCGTCTAGGGAGGGAGGAGGCGTGTTGGGGAAGGGGATGAAGTGAAAAGGTAAGTCAACTCAAGCTTAAATATCTAACAATCTCAATATTTGCACTTTAGTCCCTGAAAAATCTGAAATTTGCAAAAAGGACCCTGATCAAAATCAAGTCGGCTCTTGAACTCTGGAATCTCCGATTATCTCAAATAAAGTCGATTAAGATAAAATCGGGGCGTTACACATTATGGAATCGTTCCATATAAAATTTTTAAACTTCCGCTGCACCGGGTATCAATTCTGATTGATCTGATCACGGTTTTCCAACACTAATATCTCCTCATATTGCATAGGATATCCACACTTGCAAGTATGTGGTGAATCCTTGACAACAAAGCATCGACTCCTATATGCATCGTAACTGTACCCAATCCCGACACCTGATGACCCCAATAGAGTCGGTAAACGAGTCAAAGTACAGTACTAGCATATAGAGTCTCAATGATGTTTCAAGTAGTAAGGACTAATGGTGTACAACCAAAACCGCGGACTTTATCCACTCGATAAGTGATAACCACTTGGAAAGTCCGGATAGGGTAGTTCGATCATTCATCATATGAATATCCATTTGCATGCTTTGAACATCTCTATGTTCCATACCAATGGAACGTGGTACTCGGCATCGCAAATGCTAGTCTCAATCTCGAGCGATCCTTATCCTATTAACGGACGGCTCAATCGACTAAGAACTGTTTAGAATATACAGTGACTATAAGATGTGTTTCATGATAGCCATCCCCATGTGCTACCACATCTTACATACACTATAGTATATTAAAGGTCTTCATCTAAACATCTTATAGTATGTCACAACATAATAATATGATAAAAGATAAAGCAAATGTCATTCTAGAAGTGTAAATTATATTAACCAAAAGATTGTTTATACATAGAGTCATAAAAGCCCTTAACCACAAGTTGGCTCACCGGGCACCCACTCTTTCAATCTCCCACTTGCCCTAAAGCCAACTAGTCATACTACGTAGTCCCATTGCTTCGCGATGTTTGTCAAATAATGGTCCTGGCAAGGGCTTAGTAAGTGGATCAGCGATATTGTCTGCAGAGGCCACTCTCTCGACAGTGATGTCTCCTCTTTCCACAATCTCTCGGATGATGTGTTATTTCCTCAGTACGTGTTTGGATCTTTGATGAGACCTTGGTTCCTTTGCCTGAGCAACGGCACCCGTGTTGTCACAGTACACCGGGACTGGACCAATAGCTTCAGGAATAACGCCCAACTCTTGGACGAAATTCCTTATCCAAACGGCCTCTTTAGCAGCAGCTGATGCCGCAATGTATTCTGCCTCAGTGGTGGAATCCGCTGTGGTGTCCTGCTTGGAACTCTTCCCAGAGACAGAACCGCCATTGAGCATGAACACAAATCCAGAGGTTGACTTCGAGTCATCCACGTCACTTTGGAAGCTAGAGTCGGTATAGCCTTCCAATTTCAGTTATCTTCCTCCATAAACCATGAATACATTCTTAGTTCTTCTCAAATACTTAAGAATATCCTTCACGGCTTTCCAATGCATTTGACCGGGATTGGCTTGATATCTGCTCGTGACACTCAGAGAAAATGCCACATCCGGTCTGGTAGATATCATCCCATACATGATACTCCCTATGGCTGACGCATATGGTATGTGTCATTTTCTCTATCTCTTCATCAGTCTTGGGACACATAGACTTGGATAGAGAGACTCCATGACACATAGGTAGATGTCCTCTCTTGGACTCATCCATTGAAAACCTTTTCAATATAGTGTCGATGTAGGTAGCTTGAGTAAGTCCTATCATTCTCTTAGATCTATCTCTATAGATCTGTATCCCTAGAATATAGGACGCCTCACCCAAATCCTTCATCGAGAATCTACCTGATAACCATATCTTTGTTGACTGCAACATCCCTACATCATTCCCAATGAGTAAGATGTCATCAACATAAAGTACTAAGAATGTCACAGCATCCTTAACTACTTTCTTGTACACGCATGGTTCCTCCGGGTTCTTGATGAAACCAAAATCCTTTATTGTTTCATCAAATTTCTGGTTCCAACTTCTTGATGCTTGTTTGAGTCCATAGATCGATCTCTGAAGCTTGCATACCTTATGCTCGCTTCCCATGGATGTGAATCCCTCGGGCTGCATCATATAGATTTCTTCCTTAATGTTTCCATTAAGAAATGCAGTTTTTCACATCCATTTGCCATATCTCATAGTCATACCATGCTGCTATTGCAATAAGGATTCTTATGGACTTGAACATTGCGACTGGTGAAAAAGTTTCATCATAGTCAACTCCTTGTCTTTGAGTATAACCTTTTGCCACCAATCATGCCTTGTAGGTCAGTACCTTTCCATCAGGCCCAAGTTTTCTCTTATAGATCCATTTACACCCTATTGGAACAATTCCATCGGGAGGATCTACTAAAGTCCAAACTTGGTTTGTATGCATCGAATTTATTTCCGACTGCATAGCTTCAAGCCATAAGTTCGAATCCGCATCAGAAATTGCTTCCTTGAAGTTTCTTGGATCACATCCAATGTCGGGTTCACTTTGATCCCCTTCAAGAAGAAAACCATATCTAATGGGAGGCCTAGAAGTCCTCTCAGATCTTCTAGTAATAGGCGTGTCAATCAATGGTTCCTGAGGTGTAGGATCATTATTTTGTATCTTGGGTTCTTCTCGAATTTCTTCGAGTTCCATCATCTTGCCTTTCTTATCCAATAAGAACTCCTTCTCCAAGAAGGTGGCATTCCTTGAAACAAACACTTTTGTTTCAGTAGGATGATAGAAATAATATCCGATTGAATTCTTCGGATACCATACAAAATAACATAAGGTGGATCGACTATCCAACTTATCTCCCACTGTCTGCTTCACGTAAGCAGGACATCCCCAAATCCTCAAGTACGAATACTTAGGAGCTTTGCCATTCCATAACTCGTATGGTGTTTTGTTCACTGCTTTAGTGTGGACGTTGTTCAACAACAATACCGCCGTTTCAAGAGCATAGCCCCAAAACGAAGGTGGGAGCTCAGTGAAGCTCATCATAGATCGAACCATGTCCAACAATGTTCGATTGCGACGCTCCGAAACTCCATTCAGCTGAGGTGTCATAGGAGGAGTCCACTGAGAGAAAATCCCATTCTCTTTTAGATAGCTCAAAAACTCGGTACTCAAGTATTCTCCACCTCGATCCGATCAAAGTGCTTTAATACTCTTACCTAGTTTGTTTTCTACTTCAGCCTTGAATTCTTTGAACTTTTCAAATGATTCAGACTTATATTTCATCAAATATAAGTACCCATACCGAGAATAATCATCAGTAAAGGTAATGAAGTAGGTGTGACCAAATTTTGTACCAATACTAAATGATCCACAAACATCTGTATGGATCAAATCCAATAGATTTTGACTACGCTCAGGTTTTCCTTTGAAAGGAGATTTAGTCATTTTTCCTTTCAGGCAGGACTCACAAGTAGGTAGAGAGTTAATATCAGACATATGAAACATGCCCTCTCCCACTAGCTTGTTGATCCTCCTTGAGGAAATATGACCTAGCCTAGCATGCCAAAGGTTTGCCGGGTTTTGACTATCGATTTTCCTTTTGTTCGTTGTTACCGGTTTATCAACATAATTTATTGGAACGTCTTTTAATTTTAAGTTATATAGATCGTTTCCAAGTTGTCCATTTCCAATCAAATATTCATTCTTGTAAATATTGCAAATCCCATTCACAAAATTGCAAGAAAAACCATCTCTATCAAGCATAGAAATAGAAATAATGTTTTTAATCAAGTCTGGAACAAATAAAACATCTCTCAAAAGTAACTTAAAATCGTTTTGCAAAATTAAATAAACGTCTCCCACAGCTTTGGCTTCAACTCTAGAACCATTTCCGAGCCTCAGCTGGGTCTCACCTATCCTAAGCTTACGACTTCTTGTCATCACCTGCAAATTATTGCAAATATGAGATCCACATCCGGTATCCAATACCCAAGAAGTATTATTAAGTGAAACATTTATTTCAATATAAAACATACCCTTCGCAGTTCGCAACTGCTCAAGATATTCCTTGCAGTTACGTTTCCAATGACCGGGTTTCTTGCAGTGATGGCAAACATCCTTGGATTTTTCCATGTTTGAAGCCTTTGTCTTGTTCTTCTTCTCGGGTCCGGTTTTCTTGGATGGGGCAGAACGTTTCTTACCCTTTGTACTTGGCCCCTTCTTAGCAGAAGAAGAGGAGCCCACCAAGAGAACCGGTTTATCCTTCTTTAAAGTGGCTTCATAAGTTACAAGGATATTGACCATCTCTTCAAGGGAGGCCTCTATCTTGTTCATATTGAAATTCACCACAAAACCGTCAAACGATGAAGGAAGAGAGAGAAGTAATAAGTCCACATTGAGTTCATGCTCCAATACCAATTCAAGCGTTACCAACTTCTGAATGAGCCAAATCACGCGTACCCCATGATCACGGACCGAAGTCCCTTCACGCAAGCAACACGTCATTAACTCTTTTACAGTGGCGAACCTCTCAGCTCTCGATTGAGCCCCAAAAAGTTCCTTGAGTTGTACGTGAATGTCAGCAGCATTCACGGTATCCTCAAATCGCCTCTGGAGTTCATCAGACATCGAAGCTTGCATATAGCATTTGTCCTTGATATCATGGTCCCACCATTTATCAAGTTTTGCCAACTCTTCCGGACTTATATCAGCTGGTGCTTCTATCGGAGGAGATTTTTCTAACACGTAGAACATCTTCTCCGAGGTCAAGACAATCTTCAACTTACGGAACCATTCCGTATAGTTTGCGCCAGTCAGTTTGTTTTGTTCGAGAATAGAGAATAGTGGATTGCGCGAATTCATCTTAATGAAATACTGAAAAGAAACAGACAATAATCAGTGATTGTTTAATTAATTTACTAAGACATAAAATAAGGCAAAATTTATTTTATGAATCTCACTCCCACTATTTTAACGATTTCACTACCCTCTAGTGAAAACGAGAAACATTTTCTTTAGTGGGAACATGGAGTCCAATTGACAAACTATAGTCCCGAATAATATCAGTCAACCATAATTTTCAAAAGGTAGAACCCAATTGCTTCCAAAGCAACCTCCATGTTTTTACCTCATGTCCAATAATGGCCCAATAATATGACGCCATTTATTGTGACACGTCAAGATGACCCATCAATATTAAGTTGTGATGGACGGTCGCCATGTGGATCCCCAATAATATGAGCCAATCCCATGGGAGTTCCATCCAACTTACAACATGTGTCGATCCAATGTACAGCTTTCCGACGAACGGGCCCCCCAATAATATGAGCCGGACCGTATCCGCAGGTAGCATCTCATACATTGATCGTTGATGGAAGGTAGGAACATTTAAACAATATTTAAATTTCCTTTATTTATCTTGATATCAATTTTAAATCATATTTAAAATGAGGGATTTTTAATTTTGAAAATTTGTCTTGTAGTGACCCTTACCCGGATCACCTACTAAACAGAACTTAGGCATGCAATTAACTTAATAAAACAGATATCAGAATAAAACTGCGGAAACCAATAACATTATACAATCCCAAGTAAAGGAATCTGTAATTTATCCAATATTATACAACCAAATCGAATAGCTGTATAAACCCAAAACAACAGTAATAAAGCCTAGACGAAGCTCCAGCTGGCCAACCACTGACTAGCCCCTCCTGGATCCACCCTCCTCGTCCAATCGCAAACCTGCCCCATGGAATAGGGTGTCCAAAAAATACAGAGTACGAGACGTGAGCATAAAACGCTCAGTGCGAGAGTATGAGTATACATGCATGCAAAGTGAACTCCCTATAAACTCGAGGTCAAGGATCAGATAACAGAGACAGACCGGGCCCTGGTATGTAGCACGCTGTGCCGTCGCTTCAGGAGGTGGCTCCCATACCGAGATAACTGTGGATACGCCGAACCCAAATCGATGGAAGTCCATCCACTAACAGGATAGGGTACAACCCTACTAACAGACATCTCGAAGGAGATACAGAAAGATGCAAATGAATGCAGCATAATATCATGGCATATAAATCATGTGGTCACATAATAATGCATACTCAGTCAGGATATCTCGAACAGTACTTTCGTACCTCAAAACAGTGCAAGCTCTACCAACTCTAGGTCCACGCCTATAGTCTGCTCTACACTGCCAAATGATACTACTATCATTAAAGTGCTCTAAAAGCCTTAACTAAGCTATTGCATACTCCTAAATATTTATAGGGAGCAAAAGCTATACCTGCGTCCGTCGTTAGCCCTTTGATGTCGATGCCTCCAGAACTTGGGCACAACTCCGCTACGACTATCGAACGTCTAGACGACTCCCGGTTCAAGCCTAGGAAGGCTAGAACAACTCGAATATGACTAGAAATAGAGAGGAAATCCGGAATTGGCAAGGAGAAATGAAGCCTTGGCCTTCTATTTATAGACAACGATCGGAGCCTCCGATCCTCGATCGGAACGTCCGAACTTCGATCGGAACGTCCGATCCTGCCATCGGAGCTTCCGAAGATCCTGATCTGCCACGTGTCAAAATATCACTTGTTAACTCCAGATAGGGGTGATCGGAGCCTCCGGTCCTGATCGGAGCTTCCGATCCAGCCACACGTCATGGATGACGTAATATCATCGGTGCCTCCGATCCTCATCGGAGCTTCCGATCCCGATCGGAGCTTCCGATCTTCCCTTCGGAGCTTCCGATCCGTCCAATCCCCAATTTATTAATTAGCATTAATCCTTTAATTACTCAATTAGGGCACGGGCTACTACATTCTCCCCCACTTAAGATATTTTGTCCTCGAAATCAGATCTTAAGTACCGAATGCAAAATACAGAAATCAGAAACATTCTTTATTCAAATCAAACGTTTACAGAGTTTGCAACTGAATACAACTTAAAGAATGAAATCAAAACAACTCAGGATGGTCTTTACGCATCCTGTCCTCTAGCTCCCAAGTAGCTTCCTCAGTGCCTCGGCGCTGCCACTGAACTAAAACCAAAGGAATGACTTTGTTCCGTAAAACCTTATCCTTATAATCAAGGATACGAAGAGGTTTTTCAACATAAGTCAAATCCTTGTCTACCTGAACCTCAGATCGCTGCAGAATATGAGATTCATCCGCCACATATCGTCGCAACAGAGATACGTGGAACACGTCGTGAATGCTGGATAGATGCGGTGGCAATGCTAGTCGATAAGCCAAATCGCCAATACTCTCCAAGATCTCAAACGGACCGATAAATCTGGGAGACAACTTGCCCTTAAGGCCAAATCTGAGAATCTTGCGGAAAGGTGACACTCTCAGAAACACTTTCTCCCCAACCTCGAACTGCAAAGGCCTACGCTTGATATTAGCATAACTGGCCTGACGATCCTGTGCAGTCTTAATCCGTTTCTTGATTTGATCAACAATATCTATCGCCTGCTGGATAAACTCCGGTCCTTCAGCCTGTCTCTCCCCCACTTCTTCCCAGAAGAGTGGAGTACGACAACGTCGCCCATACAACGCCTCAAAAGGTGACATCCCAATACTAGTATGATAGCTGTTGTTGTAAGCGAACTCGATCAACGGCAAATGATCCTGCCAGGCTGAACCAAAATCCATGACGCATGCTCTAAGCATATCTTCTAACGTACGGATAGTGCGCTCTGACTGACCATCAGTCTCTGGATGATAGGCTGTACTCAAACTGAGAGTAGTACCCATCGCACGCTGAACACTCCCCCAGAATCTAGAAGTAAACCTGGGGTCCCGATCGCTGACAATGCTCACAGGCACTCCATGAAGTCGGACGATCTCCTGAATGTACATCCGTGCCATGCGATCCACAGAGTACTCTCGGCTATAGGCAATGAAATGCGCTGACTTGGTGAGTCGGTCCACCACAACCCAGATAGCATCACAGTTCCTCGGGGATACCGGCAAATGGGTCACAAAGTCCATAGTGATAAACTCCCATTTCCATTCAGGAATAGGCAGACTGTGAAGCAATCCTCCAGGTCGTCGGTGCTCTGCCTTGACCTGTTGACACACCAAACATCTCGAAACAAACTGATAAACACTGCGTTTCATTCCCTTCCACCAAAAACGAGTACGTAGATCCTTGTACATCTTGTTGCTCCCAGGATGAATACTCAACTTAGTGCGATGTGCCTGAGATAAAATCTCCTCTCGCAACTCTTCATCCTGTGGAATCACAAGCCTACCAGACAAACACAGAAAGCCATCTGACTGATAATGAAATCCAGACGAGCTACCCTCGTTAGCTAGACGAGCTAAACGCTGGGTCTTTTAATCAGTCATCTGAGCATCTCGGATCCGCGAATACAAGGCTGGCTCAGATAATATCGCAAACATCTGGATACTCTGCATACCTTTCTTATGCTTGAAGGTATAACCTGAAGTACAACAGTCACTGATCGCACTAGACATCGAACAAGTCTGAAATGCGGATAGTCGCACCTTGCGACTCAAAGCATCAGCGGTGAGATTAGCAGCTCCCGGATGGTACTTAATCTCGCAATCATAGTCCTTAAGCAAGTCCATCCAACGTCTCTGTCTCATGTTCAATTCTGCCTGAGTGAACAAATACTTGAGACTCTTATGGTCGGTGAAGATCTCAAATTTCTCGCCATAAAGATAATGACGCCAGATCTTCAAAGCGAACACAATGGCTGCCAATTCCAAATCATGGACTGGGTAGTTGTCCTCGTGAAGCTTCAGCTGTCTAGAAGCGTATGCAATCACATGCCCATTCTGAGTCAGGACACAACCTAACCCCTGAAGAGAAGCATCCGTGTAAACTACATACCCTCCAGATCCTGACGGTAATGCTAACACCGGCGCCGAAGTCAACCGCCGTTGAAGCTCACGGAAATTCTCCTCAGACTCGGAGGACCACTCAAAATCCACACCCTTGCGGGTAAGCTGCGTCAACGGTCGAGCTAATTGAGAGAAGTTCAGAATGAAGCGACGATAATACCCTGCTAGACCCAGAAAACTACGGATCTCAGCAACTGTCGTCGGACGCGACCAATTAAGTACCGCTTCAATCTTGCTTGGATCAACAGAAATCCCCTCCCTGGATATGATATGGCCAAGAAAGACCACTCTATCCATCCAGAACTCAAACTTGCTCAGCTTGGCGTACAATTGCTCATCTCGAAGAGTCTGCAGTACCAACCGCAAGTGAGAAACATGCTCTTCCGTATTACGCGAATACACCAAGATGTCATCAATGAAGACCATGACAAACTTGTCCAAATACTCCCTGAAGACACGGTTCATCAGATCCATGAATATAGCTGGTCAAACCAAATGGCATCACTAGGAACTCGTAATGCCCATAGCGAGTACGGAATGCAGTCTTGGCTACGTCCTGATCACGGACTCTCAACTGATGATACCCAGATCTCAAGTCAATCTTGGAGTAAATTGATGTGCCCTGCAGCTGGTCAAACAAGTCATCAACACGAGGCAACGGATACTTGTTCTTCACAGTCACTCGATTCAGCTTCCGATAGTCAATGCACAGCCGCATCGACCCATCCTTCTTCTTCACGAAGAGAACAGGAGCTCCCCAAGGAGATACACTAGGACGAATGTACCCCTTGTCCAAAAGATCCTGTAGCTGATTCTTCAACTCACGCATCTCTGACGGAGCCAGACGATACGGTGCTCTAGAAATAGGCGAAGTACCCGGCATCAACTCTATGCCAAACTCGACTTCCCTAGCAGGAGGAAAACCCGGAATCTCATCAGGAAACACATCTGGAAATTCATCCACAACAGGAATGCTCTCTATCCCAATACTCTCAGCGGACAAATCAACTGCATAGATAAGGAAGCCTTCCCCGCCAGACTCTAGAGCTCGACAGGCTCTCAAAGCGGATACCAAAGGCATCGGGGGTCGCGCTCCCTCACCATAGAAAAACCAACTCTCACTCCCTTCCGGATGAAAGCGTACTAATCTCTGATAGCAGTCCACTGAAGCTCGATAGGTAGTCAGCATATCTATTCCCAGAATGCAATCAAAGTCGTCCATCGCCAGGACCATGAGATTCGCCAACAGAATGTTCCCTTCGAACTCTAAAGGGCAACCCATCACTAGACGCTTAGCCAAAGCAGATTGGCCCGTCGGAGTAGAAACAGACATCACTACGTCTAGTGCAATGCATGGTAACTTATGCCTCTTAACAAAACGTGCAGAAATGAAGGAATGAGATGCACCAGTGTCAATAAGTACAAGAGCAGGTATACCATAAAGCATAAATGTACCTGCGATGACTTTCTCATTCTCCTCCACAGCCTGATCATGTCTCAGGGCAAACACCTGGCCAGAAGCTCGTGGCCTCAAATGAGAACTCCCAGCAGACTGTCCCTGCGACTTCTGCTGTACGGTAGCCTGAGAACCCGATCCTGAACCAGAACCAGAACCGCCTCCCCCAGACAGTGGACAATCCCTTCGGATATGGCCAGTCTCTCCACAATGGAAACAAGCTCCAGAAGCTCTGCGGCACTTGTCGGATGGATGGTTCTTCCCACAGTGATCACACTTGTCCTTCTTACCGTAACGGACAACACCTCCCGAACCAGAGGAAGAAGAAGACCCAGACTTCTTGAATGACTGGGCACGGGGGGCCAAAGAACTAGCAGGTCTCGACTGAGAGAAAGACCTGTTCCGCCGAATGCTGTCCTCTGCCTGATGACAACGGCTCACCAAACCCTCGTAGGACATGTCGTCGCCAACCGCCACACGGTCATGGATCTCAGGGTTAAGGCCCTGAAGAAACAGATTAGACTTCATCTCTGAGCTATCAGCAATCTCGGGGCAATAGGATAGCAGATCAAAGAACCTCTGCTGATACTCATCGATAGACATGGTTCCCTGTCGCAGACTCAGTAGCTCGCCTGCCTTCGACTGACGGAGTGCCGGAGGAAAATACCGCTTTTGGAAAGCTGTGCGGAACTCGGCCCAGGTGGCCACTCCTCTCGCCGTAACAAAAGGTGCAGAAGTAAACCTCCACCACCTGCGCGCACGCCTATCCAGAAGATAGCCAAGGGTCTCCACATTCTGCTCATCGGTGCATTGGAAAGTCTGAAAAGTCGTCTCCATGCGGTCTAACCAGTTCTACGCATCCTCCGGAGACTCACCTCCAACTAAGGGCTTAGGACCCATAGCTAAGAATCGACGCACAGTGAAACGCTCGTCGTCATGGTGACGATGATGCCGTTCTCGACGAGGCTCCCGGTCGGCATCACCCCAACGCCCACCAACACTGCCATGAGAACTCTGGTCGTCACGATTTGACATCTACAAAAATACCTCAAGATGAGACTAAATCCCAAGAAATCTTTTGCATGCTCTGATACCATAAATGTAGTGACCCTTACCCGGATCACCTACTAAACAGAACTTAGGCATGCAATTAACTTAATAAAACAGATATCAGAATAAAACTGCGGAAACCAATAACATTATACAATCCCAAGTAAAGGAATCTGTAATTTATCCAATATTATACAACCAAATCGAATAGCTGTATAAACCCAAAACAACAGTAATAAAGCCTAGACGAAGCTCCAGCTGGCCAACCACTGACTAGCCCCTCCTGGATCCACCCTCCTCGTCCAATCGCAAACCTGCCCCATGGAATAGGGTGTCCAGAAAATACAGAGTACGAGACGTGAGCATAAAACGCTCAGTGCGAGAGTATGAGTATACATGCATGCAAAGTGAACTCCCTATAGACTCGAGGTCAAGGATCAGATAACAGAGACAGACCGGGCCCTGGTATGTAGCACGCTGTGCCGTCGCTTCAGGAGGTGGCTCCCATACCGAGATAACTGTGGATACGCCGGACCCAAATCGATGGAAGTCCATCCACTAACAGGATAGGGTACAACCCTACTAACAGACATCTCGAAGGAGATACAGCAAGATGCAAATGAATGCAGCATAATATCATGGCATATAAATCATGCGGTCACATAATACATGCATACTCAGTCAGGATATCTCGAACAGTACTTTCGTACCTCAAAACAGTGCAAGCTCTACCAACTCTAGGTCCACGCCTATAGTCTGCTCTACACTGCCAAATGATACTACTATCATTAAAGTGCTCTAAAAGCCTTAACTAAGCTATTGCATACTCCTAAATATTTATAGGGAGCAAAAGCTATACCTGCGTCCGTCGTTAGCCCTTTGATGTCGATGCCTCCAGAACTTGGGCACAACTCCGCTACGACTATCGAACGTCTAGACGACTCCCGGTTCAAGCCTAGGAAGGCTAGAACAACTCGAATATGACTAGAAATAGAGAGGAAATCCGGAATTGGCAAGGAGAAATGAAGCCTTGGCCTTCTATTTATAGACAACGATCGGAGCCTCCGATCCTCGATCGGAACGTCCGAACTTCGATCGGAACGTCCGATCCTGCCATCGGAGCTTCCGAAGATCCTGATCTGCCACGTGTCAAAATATCACTTGTTGACTCCAGATAGGGGTGATCGGAGCCTCCGGTCCTGATCGGAGCTTCCGATCCAGCCACACGTCATGGATGACGTAATATCATCGGTGCCTCCGATCCTCATCGGAGCTTCCGATCCCGATCGGAGCTTCCGATCGTCCCTTCGGAGCTTCCGATCCGTCCAATCCCCAATTTATTAATTAGCATTAATCCTTTAATTACTCAATTAGGGCACGGGCTACTACATGTCTCATCATTTAAAATTTGTATGCTTGCGGGATTCATATAATTTAGTCTAAACATGCATACAACGATAATATCATATATTATATTTCAGGATGATCGATTCCATTACTAATCGACCCGTGGTTGCCAATCACGAGTCTAAGTCCAATCCTAGGTGATATGCAAGTATGCAATGCAATTCTATTACATTGTGCTTCCAATTTACATTTCTTCAGTCTTTATCATTGCTTGCTGGTCCCACCTCCATCTTCAAAATCTCCCACTATTTCTAGTGAATTTACAATAAATTACTATGACAAATAAAGGGATACATTATAGGGGTGGAAACGGGCCATAAACCAGACCCACTTTTTTACAAATGATAAAATCAAATTTGGGCCATAAACCAGGCCCATTAATAAAATCCAACAATCAATAATAAAGCCAAATGTAAACAACCTAACATACACCTATAATATTGGTCATGACAATCGATCATCCTTATCCAATAATATTTAATTCAAAAATTAATTTATTGGACATCATGCAATGGCAATAAATATAAATAGATAAAATCATATTTCATACATAAAATCTTATTTTATATATAAAATCATATTTTATCTAGTTTATCCATAAAATCATATTTTACATATAAAATCCAATTTTATACATAAAATCATATTTTATTATCAATTGTACCAAAATTAATAATTAAAGATTTAATTTATTGGATTAAATTTTTAATTTTCCAAAATTCAAAATTTATCCAAAAATTAATTTTCTTAGTTTTAAAAAAAATTTTGGGCTCAAACAATTTTGACCCATTGCCTCGTGGACCAACTGAAACAATTTTCAATCGGGCCAAAAACTGGGACCAAAACCATTTTGGGCTAGAATTCATAATTCACGAAAATTTAATTTTTTTTTTAATAAAAAATTTCTGGGCAGCTCGGGACAATCCCGGGCTGCCTGCCCGTCGCTGGGCTGGACTCGTCCAGCCCAGCCGCTGGGCTGCTCCATGCGGCCCAGCTGCGCGGGCTAGGGCAACGCTTGCCCTAGCTCGCGCAGGGCTGCTGCGTGCAGCATCTGCGTGCAGCATCTGCGCGCAGGGCTGCACGCGGCGCTGCTCGCTGCCTTCGAGCAGCGGGCAGCCCCGAATTTTTTTTTTCTTTTCCATTTTATTTTTCTGAAAAATCGAGGCTTTTTACAGTCGATAAAATTTTAATCTTAAAATCCGAGAACAGCCTGGCTCTGATACCACTGTTGGAACACGGTCGTTCTCCGGATCAAAAAGAAAGTGATATCCGGTGCAGTGGAAGTTTTAAAATTTTATATGGAACGATTCCATATGGATATCAAATTCCTACGATTAAAATTGATAACATAAAATTTAAACAATATAAATTTTACCTTAAGATATCGAAGCAAGATTATGGACACCAACAGATTAAAATGCTCTTGTTGTATATCCCAGGAACTGATGAACGAACGATTCTTCAATCAGGTCCATGAACAAAAGTTTAATCCCTCTGATAGATTGCACTAGAAAGTCTATTAGAAGTTTCTACGAAGAGATAGAACAGATATGATCTGTTAAATCAGTCTGCAAATTCGAAAATTCACAGACTAAATTTTCGAACACAGTAGGGGAGGGGGGCGGCCGAATTCTCTAGAGAGAGAGCTCTAGGGTTTTCGAAAATTATGACCTTGTGTTGTCTAATTTCTGCACTGCAATTACTTATTTATAATGTGGGCTGCTAACAGCTTAGGGCCCATTAGTCATAAGTTCAAGCTTGACAAACAAAACCCGCATGTTCAGAAATTAATATAAAATTCATCGTGACTCAGATTGATAAACCAATTTCACCAATGTGCACATAAACCATTTCTGCATCTTTTAAAGTCAAGATAAATTTTCTGAATCCGAATTCAGTGATTTCCAAAAATGTCCATCACTATGTCATTTTAGGAAATCTTACTCCCTCTTCTTTTAAATAAGAAGTCCCACTTCTTTATTCACTAAATTTAACTCTTTAAATTTAATTATCTCAACGGGGATTAAAAATCCATTACTTGTGTGACCCTCAATGGTTCAGGGATACATCTAGCCGTGGGCTCACAATTCCTTGTGACTCGGAACAACAATTTCCGACTTGCCCATCGAATCATGGTAAGAGCGCCTAGCAACATCGCCCCATGATTCCCTAGGTATCACTGATAGTGCCTGCAAGAACCAATAGATTTTGGTTAGCGTACAGTACGGTCCCTTCATCCATATATCCCGATCGAATCAACAACCATTGGTAAATCGAGAGTCGTTCGAGATTCGATAACTATGCAATGCATCTTGAAGATCAAATAGTGACATCGCATGTGCTACTAGGAAACCAAGTAACCTAAAACACATCATGTACTCTGGCCAAAGATTCGTCACACTAATATCTCCTCAGATTGCATAGGATATCCACACTTGCAAGTATGTGGTGAATCCTTGACAACAAAGCATCGACTCCTATATATGTCGTAACTGTACCCAATCCCGACACCTGATGACCCCAATAGAGTCGGTAAACGAGTCAAAGTACAGTACTAGCATATAGAGTCTCAATGATGTTTCAAGTAGTAAGGACTAATGGTATACAACCAAAACCGCGGACTTTATCCACTCGATAAGTGATAACCACTTGGAAAGTCCGGATAGGGTAGTTCGATCATTCATCATATGAATATCCATTTGCATGCTTTGAAAATCTCTATGTTCCATACCAATGAAACGTGGTACTCGGTATCGCAAATGCTAGTCTCAATCTCGAGCGATCCTTATCCTTATTAACGGATGGCTCAATCAACTAGGAACTGTTTAGAATATACAGTGACTATAAGATGTGTTTCATTATAGCCATCCCCATGTGCTACCACATCTTACATACACTATAGTATATTCAAGGTCTTCATCTAAACATCTTATAGTATGTCACAACATAATAATATGATAAAAGATAAAGTAAATGCCATTATAAAAGTGTAAATTATATTAACCAAAAGATTATTTATACATAGAGTCATAAAAGCCCTTAGCCACAAGTTGGCTCACCGGGCACCCACTCTTTCAGAAGATTGTGAACCCGACAGTCTTGATCAGTGTAGAAGAGTTGAGCCGGTATAGTATCGATATCTTTCTTTATCGATTGATTGAACTTGACTTGGATATTGATTGAGGAATTTTTGTTTTCAGATTGAAGTTTTTGGAACGACAAAGAAGAGGTATAAGACGACTTTGGAATGAAATAGGACGAATAACTTGAATCCGGATTGATTCGAGTGTCCTAGAAGAAATCACATATTGCATGTTTATATGTTTATTTGAACTTATGATTGAATTGATGATTGAATGCATGAGATTTCATATGCATTCATTTTGATCCGATTGATTATTCATTTTGAATTAGAAGATCTGAAGATTATAGTTGAGTGGCCTTGGTAGGCGATTTACTACAAGTGTCGATGAACTCACTATAATGCCCTAAAGTCTAGAGGATTAAAATATACCTCATCCACCTCGAAAGGGGAGTTCGGTGTGATTATTGGATATTTTAACCTCGGGATCCCAAACCAAAGAAAGAAAGAAGAATTCCTTTTGATTATCTGAGTCTGATAATCCAGAAGTTTTAAAGTCATGCATATCATTTTAATTCCACAATTGAATGAATTACTTGAGGTATATGTGGAATTTGATTATATATCATGTTTTGATATATTATGTGATATGGTATGCTAGTCTCTTTTACTGGAAATATTATTCTCACCAGATTATCCGGCTGTTGTCTTTATTTGTATGTGTACTTGGCAACAGGTGAGGCAGGATCAAGCCAGAGACATCTTGGATAGGTGGATGAGAGAGTAGAAGTGAGGCCCTTGGTTTTAGGAGTTGAATTGAATTCAAACTCAATTTGTATTTTGGTATTGTAAACCTAGAATTGAAGCATGTTCTATTAGTTTGGATGAATTTATAACTCTAGAACTGCTTTGTATGGATTATGCATGTTGAATAAGTTTATGCATATTGTTGGTTTGTGTTTTGATTGAGTTGGGATTTGAAATTTTGAAAGAAAACTAGAATTATTTTCTGGTACAGAGCATCTCGCTCGATCGGTTGAATCTTACCGATCGAGCGAGCACCCCTGTACCGAGGCAGAGAGTTGGGCATTTCTTGTCCGCTCGATCGATAAGATTTTATCGATCGAGCGGAGGCCTTTTATTTTCCCAGCAGAGTCTTGGAAATTTTTGGCCGCTCGATCGGTAAGATTTTACCGATCGAGCGAGCACCCCTTTTAATTTTTTTTTATTTCTTAATCCTTATTGTTTAATTGAGTTGATTAATTGGATTACTATTAATTAGATGATTAGATTCGAGGCCTTACATTAAGTGGTATCAGAGAATAAGATCTTGGAATGAATTTAGAAGAGAGAGGTGTAGATCGAGTCCGCTTGTATTGACTTCTCGCGTGTGTTTGAGTTATTTAATTGATTTATTAAATACGATGCGAGCATTCTTATTGATTGAGAATTATTTGAATTACATGATTATGTGGTTTAATTTATAAAGCTTGGATTGATTGAGATATGAACTATAATCATTCATTGGATCCGAGTTCCATATGTTGAATTATGTTAGAAGATCAGAGGTGGTGGGACACTGGAATTTTGAGATTGAGTTATCTGTGTTCTAATCCCTTTGATTTTAGATGGGTACTCGAAGAAGATTCAATTTGAATACTCCGCCAATTTTTTCTACGACTGAAACTCCACCTGTAGTTACTCCTCAGAATGACCAGGGCGATACGGTTGAGAATAAAATGGATGCCACGGCTACCCCTATGGAAACCTTACTGAAGAGGTTTCTGTAAGAGTGGGTGCCCAGTGAGCCAACTGTGTGGCTATGGGTTTTGTTGACTCTTTGTATAAACAATCTTTTGTTTAATATTATTTACACTTTTATGGCAATGACTTTATATTACTTCATATTGTTATATTGTGATATACTATTGTTGTTTTGATAAAGACCTTGAATATACTATAGTGTATGTAAGATGTGGTAGAACATGGAGATGTCTATCATGAAATACATCTTATAGTCACTGTATATTCTAAAACCGTTCCTAGTCGATTGAGCCGTCCGATAATAAGGATAAGGATCGCTCGAGTTTGAGACTAGCATTTGCGATGCGGAGTACCACGTTTCATTGGTAGGGAACATGGAGATGTTCGAAGCATGCAAATGGATATTCATAGGATGAATAGTCGAACTACCCTATCCGGACTTTCCAAGTGGTTATCACTTATCGAGTGGAAAAAGTCCGCGGTTTTGGTTGTACACCATTAGTCCTTACGACTTGAAACATCATGGAGACTCTATATGCTAGTACTGTGCTTTGACTCGTTTACCGACTCTGAGGGGGTCATCAGGTGTCGAGATTGGGTACAGTTACGACACATATAGGAGTCAATGCATTGTTGTCAAGGATTCACCACATACTTGCGAGTGTGGATATCCTATGCGATCTGAGGAGATATTAGTGTGACAAATCTCTGGCCAGAGTACTTGATGTGATTTAAGAAATGGTTTCTTAGTAGCACATGCGATGTCACTAATTTGATCTTCAAGATGCATTGCATAGTTATCGAATCTTGAGCGACTCTCGATATACCAATGGTTGTTGATTCGATCGGGATATATGGATGAAGGGACCGTACTGTACGCTAACCAAAATCTACTGGTTCTTGTAGGCACTATCAGTGATACCTAGGGAATCATGGGGCGATGTTGCTAGGCGCTTTACCATGATTCGTTGGGCAAGTCGGAAAGTGTTGTTCCGAGTCACAAGGAGTTGTGAGCCCACGGCTAGCTGTATCCCTGAACCATTGAGGGTCACACAGTGTAATGGAGTTTTAATCCCCGTTGAGATAGTTAAATTTAAAGAGTTAAATTTAATGAACTAAGGAGTTGGACTTCTTAAATAAGAGTAAGGGAGTAGGATTTCCTAAAATGACATAGGGATGGACATTTTTGGAAACCACTGAATTCGGATTCAGGAAAATTTATTTTGACTTTAAAACGTGCAGAAATGGTTTCTGTGCACATTGGTGAAATCGTTTCATCAATCGGAGTCACGATGAATTTTATATTAATTTCTGAACGAGTGGGCTTTGCTTGTCGGGCCCCAGCTTATGACTAATGGGCCCTAAGGTGTTAGTGGCCTGCATTATAAATAAGTTATTTCAGTACAGAAATTACACACAACAGGTCATAATTTTTGAGACAGGATTTTCGAAACCCTACCCCTCTCAAAACGTTTTCGGCCGACCCCTCCCCTCTGCCCGAGAAAATTCCGGTCTGTGATTTTGAATCGCAGTAAGGAATAACGAATCAAATTCGTGTATTCTCTTCGCAGAAAACTTCTGATAGATTTTCTAGTGCAATCTATCAGAGGGATTAAACCTCTGTTCGTGGACCTGATTGAAGGCGTTCATCGGTTCCAGGGAGAGACAACAAGAGCAGAATTGTTCTGTTGGTGTCCATTAATCTCGTTGCGAGATTTGAGGTAAAATTTATTTAATTGTTATTTAAATTTTACACACACGTAATTCAATCGATGAACGGTTGATACCCATACCATGGAAACGTTCCATGAAAAATTTTTAAACTTCCGCTGCACCGGGTATCAATCGTAATTGGTCTGGGAACTCGCCAGTTTTCCAACAGTGGTATCAGAGCCAGGTTGCTCAGATCAATCGATTGAATAATCAATTGTACAAAATTTTTGAGTCTCGGTTTATGAAACAAAATAAATATTTTTAATAAAAAAAATTTTTTCGGGGCAAAACCCGGGCAGCGATTGGATCGCTGCCCGGTGGGGCAGCAATTGTTGCTGCCCCGGGCGGCGCACGGCGCCGCCCAAAGGGGGCGCACAGCGCCGCCCAAGGCGGCGACCGTCGCCGCCCAGGGCGGCGCACGGCGCCGCCCAGGGCAGCGCTGTGCGCTGCCCAGCGCAGCGCTAGGCGCTGCGCAGGGCAGCGCTCGGCGCTGCCCAGGGGCGGCGCTCGGCGCCGCCCAGGGCAGCGCACGGCGCTGCCCTAAGGGGGCAGCCGGGCTGCCCCCGGCCCGCGCCCCGGGTGCGGGCCAACCCGGGAGTGTCCCGGGTGGCCCGCGGGAAAAATATTTTTATTAATTTTAATATTTAAAATTTTATTTTTGGTCCGGTCAAAAATTGTTTTTGATTGGTTCACGAGATTTCGGATCGAATTGTTCGAGTCCGTAAATTTTAAAATTGATTTTGGATAAATTTGAATTTTTGGAAAATTTTAATATTTTATCCGTAAATTGAATTTTGAAATCAATTATTTTGGTACAATTGATGATAAGATATGATCTTATGATATATTAGATAAAATATGATTTTATTTGTAAAATTGGATTTTATAGATAAAATATGATTTTATTTGATATGGAGATAAAATATGATTTTATATGTGAAATGTGATTTATATATAAAATATGATTTTATCTTGTTTAAATTTGAATTGCCACAGCATGTTATCCAATAAATTAATTTTGAATTAAATGTTATTGGATAAGGATGATCGATTGCCATGACCAATTTTGTAGGTGTATGTTAGGAATTTACATTTTGTCTTTATTGTTGTTGGTTTTATTAATGGGCCTGGTTTATGGCCCGATATGAATGTCATATGTAATAAAAGTGGGCTTGGTTTATAGCCCGTTCCCACCCCCTAAAAATGTATCCCCTACTTGTCATTGTTATTTAATTGTAAATACATTAGATTTAGTGGGAGATCAAGATTTGAAGATGGTGGGCCCAGCAGACAATGAAGACTGAAGAAATGTAAATTGGAAGCATATGTAATAGGATTGCATTTGCATACTGCATATTACCTAGGATTGGACTAAGACCCGTGATTGGCAACCACGGGTCAATTAGAAATGGAATCGATCATCCTATATAATATGTGATATTATGATTGTATGCATGTTTAGACATAAATTGCGTGAATCCGGCAATGCATGCAATAAATTAAAAATGATGAGACAAATATTTTTATAAATAAAATCCCTCATTTTAAATATGATTTAAAATTTATATCAAGATAAATAAAGGAAATTTAAATATTGTTTAAATGTTCCTACCTTCCATCAACGGTCAATGTATGTGATGCTACCCGCGGATACGGTCCGGCTCATATTATTGGGGGGGCCCGTCCGTCGGAAAGCTGTACATTGGATCGACAAATGTTGTAAGTTGGGTAGAACTCCCATGGGATCGGCTCATATTATTGGGGGATCCACATGGCGACCGTCCATCACAACTTAATATTGATGGGTCATCTTGACATGTCACTTTAAACGGCGTCATATTATTGGGCCCTTATTGGACATGAGGTAAACACATGGGGTTGCTTTGGAAGCAATTGGGCTCTACCTTTTGAGAATTATGGTTGGCTGATATTATTCGGGACCATAAGTTTGTCAATTGGACTCCATGTTCTCACTAAGGAAAAAGTTTCCCGTTTTCACTAGAGGGTGGTGAAATCGTTAAAATAGTGGGAGTGAGATTCATAAAATTAAATTCGCCTATTTTATGTCTTAGTAAATTGTTAAACAATCATTGATATGTCTGTTTTTCCTTTTCAGTATTTCATACAATGAATTCGCGAAATCCTTTATTCTCGATCCTCGAACAAAACAAGCTGACTGGCGCCAACTATACGGAATGGTTCCGGAAGTTGAAGATTGTCTTAACTTCGGAGAAAATGCTCTACGTGTTAGAGAAAGCACCTCCGAAGGAAGCACCAGCTGACATAAGTCCGGAGGAATTGGCCAAACTTGATGCATGGTGCGACCATGACATCAAGACCAAATGCTATATGCAAGCCTCGATGTCTGATGAACTCCAGAGGCGATTTGAGGACACGGTGAATGCTGCTGACATTCACACGCAACTCAAGGAACTTTTTGGGGCTCAGTCGAGGGCTGAAAGGTTCTCTACTGTTAAGGAGTTGATGACGTGCCGCATGCGTGAAGGGACTTCGGTCCGTGATCATGGGGTACGAGTGATTTGGCTCATACAGAAGTTAGCGACCCTTGATTTGGTGTTGGAGCATGAACTCAATGTGGACTTGCTGCTTCTATCTCTTCCTTCTTCATTTGATGGATTCGTGATAAATTTTAATATGAACAAGATAGAGGCCACCCTTGAAGAGATGGTCAATATGCTCGTTACATATGAATCCACACTTAAGAAGGATAAGCCAGCTTTCTTGGTGGGCTCCTCATCTTCTGCTAAGAAGGGGCCAAGTATGAAGGGCAAGAAACGTTCTGCCCCACCCAAGAAAGTGGAACCCGAGAAGAAGCAAAAGACAAAGGCTTCAAACGATGGAAAATCCAAGGATGTTTGCCATTACTGCAAGAAGCCGGGTCATTGGAAGCGCAACTGCAAGGAGTATCTTGAGCAGTTGGGAACTGCAAAGGGTATGTTCTATATCGAAATAAACATGTCACTTAATACAACTTCTTGGGTATTGGATACCGGATGTGGATCTCACATTTGCAATGATTTGCAGGTGATGACAAGAAGTCGCAGGCTTAGAATGGGTGAGACCCAGCTGAGGCTCGGGAATGGTTCCAGAGTTGAAGCTACGGCCATTGGAGATGTTTGTTTGATTTTGCAGAATGGTTTTAAATTATTGTTGAGAGATGTTTTATTTGTGCCAGATTTAATTAAAAACATTATTTCTATTTCTATGCTTGATAGAGATGGTTATTCTTGTAATTTTGTGAATGGGATTTGCAGTATTTACAAAAATGAATGTTTAATTGGAAATGGACAACTTGAAAACGATCTATATAATTTAAAACTAAAAGACGTTTCAGTGAATTGTATTGACAAACCGGCAACAACAAACAAAAGGAAAATCGATAGTCAAAACCCGGCAAACCTTTGGCACGCTAGACTAGGTCATATTTCCTCAAGGAGGATGAACAAGCTAGTGGGAGAGGGCATGTTTGATATGTCTGATATTAACTCTCTACCTACTTGTGAATCCTGCCTAAAAGGGAAAATGACTAAATCTCCTTTTAAGGGGAAACCTGAGCGTAGTCAAAATCTGTTGGATTTGATCCATACAGATGTTTGTGGACCATTTAGAGTTGGGACTCAATATGGCCACACCTACTTCATTACCTTTACTGACGATTATTCAAGGTATGGGTATTTATATTTAATGAAATATAAGTCTGAAGCATTTGAAAAGTTCAAAGAATTCAAGGCTGAAGTAGAAAACAAACTAGGTGAAAGTATTAAAGCACTTCGATCGGATCGAGGTGGAGAATACTTGAGTACCGAGTTTTTGGACTATCTAAAAGAGAATGGGATTCTCTCTCAGTGGACTCCTCCTATGACACCACAGCTTAATGGTGTATCGGAGCGTCGTAATCGAACTTTGTTGGACATGGTTCGATCCATGATGAGCTTCACTGAGCTTCCACCTTCGTTTTGGGGCTATGCGCTTGAAACGGCGGTATTGTTGTTGAATAACGTCCACACTAAAGCAGTGGACAAAACACCATACGAGTTATGGAATGGCAAAGCTCCTAAGTATTCATACTTGAGGATTTGGGGATGTCCTGCTTACGTGAAGCGGACAGTGGGAGATAAGTTGGATAGTCGATCCAGCTTGTGTTATTTTGTGGGGTATCCGAAGAATTCAATCGGATATTATTTCTATTATCCTGCTGAAACAAAAGTGTTTGTTTCACGGAATGCCACCTTCTTGGAGAAGGAGTTCTTATTGGATAAGAAAGGCGAGATGATGGAACTCGAAGAAGTTCGAGAAGAACCCGAAATACAAAATAACGATCCCACACCTCAGGAACCATTGCTGGACACGCCTGCACCTAGAAGATCCGAGAGGACTTCTAGACCTCCAGTTCGATATGGTCTTCTTCTTGAAGAGGGTCAAGATGAACCCGACATTGGATGTGATCCAAGAAGCTTCAAGGAAGCAATTTCTGATGCGGATTCGAATTTATGGCTTGAAGCTATGCAATCAGAATTGGATTCGATGCATACTAACCAAGTCTGGACTTTAGTGGATCCTCCCGATGGAATTGTTCCAATAGGGTGTAAATGGATCTACAAAAGAAAGCTTGGGCCTGATGGTAAGGTATTGACCTACAAGGCGCGATTGGTGGCTAAAGGTTATACTCAAAGGCAAGGAGTTGACTATGACGAAACCTTTTCACCAGTTGCAATGTTCAAGTCCATAAGAATCCTTATTGCCATAGCTGCATGGTATGACTATGAGATATGGCAAATGGATGTGAAGACTGCTTTTCTTAATGGAGACATTAAGGAAGAAATCTATATGAAGCAGCCTGAGGGGTACACATCCATGGGAAGCGAGCATAAGGTATGCAAGCTTCAGAGATCAATTTATGGTCTAAAACAAGCATCAAGAAGTTGGAACCAGAAATTTGATGAAACAATTAAAGACTTTGGTTTCATCAAGAACCCGGAGGAACCTTGCGTGTACAAGAAAGTAGTTAAGGATGCGGTGACATTCTTAGTACTTTATGTTGATGACATCCTACTCATTGGGAATGATGTAGGGATGTTGCAGTCAACAAAGATATGGTTATCAGGTAGATTTTCGATGAAGGATTTGGGTGAGGCATCCTACATTCTTGGGATACAGATCTATAGGGATAGATCTAAGAGAATGATAGGACTCACTCAATCAACCTACATCGATACCATATTGAAACGGTTTTCAATGGATGGGTCCAAGAGAGGACATCTACCCATGTGTCATGGAGTTTCTCTATCCAAGTCTATGTGTCCCAAGACTGATGCAGAGATAGAGAATATGACACATGTACCATATGCGTCAGCTATAGGTAGTATCATGTATGGGATGATATCTACCAGACCGGATGTAGCATTTGCTCTGAGTGTCACGAGCAGATATCAGTCTAATCCTGGTCAGATGCATTGGAAAGCCGTGAAGGACATTCTTAAGTACTTGCGAAGGACTAAGAAAATGTTCATGGTTTATGGAGGACGAGAACTCAAACTGGAAGGCTATACCGACTCTAGCTTCCAAAGTGATGTGGATGACTCGAAGTCAACCTCTGGATTTGTGTTCATGCTCAATGGTGGTGCTGTCTCTTGGAAGAGTTCCAAGCAGGACACCACAGCGGATTCCACCACTGAGGCTGAATACATTGCAGCATCAGCTGCTGCTAAAGAGGCCGTTTGGATGAGGAATTTTGTCCAAGAGTTGGGCGTCATTCCTGAATTTGTTGGTCCAGTCCCGGTGTACTGCGACAACACGGGTGCCGTTGCTCAAGCAAAGGAACCAAGGTCTCATCAAAGATCCAAACACGTACTGAGGAAATACCACATAATCCGGGAGATTGTGGAAAGAGGAGACATCAGTGTCGAACGAGTGGCCTCTGCAGACAATATCGCTGATCCACTTACTAAGCCTTTGCCAGGACCATTGTTTGACAAACATCGCGAAGCAATGGGTCTACGTAGTATGACTAGTTGGCTATAGGGCAAGTGGGAGATTGTAAGAGTGGGTGCCCAGTGAGCCAACTGTGTGGCTATGGGTTTTGTTGACTCTTTGTATAAACAATCTTTTGTTTAATATTATTTACACTTTTATGGCAATGACTTTATATTACTTCATATTGTTATATTGTGATATACTATTGTTGTTTTGATAAAGACCTTGAATATACTATAGTGTATGTAAGATGTGGTAGAACATGGAGATGTCTATCATGAAATACATCTTATAGTCACTGTATATTCTAAAACCGTTCCTAGTCGATTGAGCCGTCCGATAATAAGGATAAGGATCGCTCGAGTTTGAGACTAGCATTTGCGATGCGGAGTACCACGTTTCATTGGTAGGGAACATGGAGATGTTCGAAGCATGCAAATGGATATTCATAGGATGAATAGTCGAACTACCCTATCCGGACTTTCCAAGTGGTTATCACTTATCGAGTGGAAAAAGTCCGCGGTTTTGGTTGTACACCATTAGTCCTTACGACTTGAAACATCATGGAGACTCTATATGCTAGTACTGTGCTTTGACTCGTTTACCGACTCTGAGGGGGTCATCAGGTGTCGAGATTGGGTACAGTTACGACACATATAGGAGTCAATGCATTGTTGTCAAGGATTCACCACATACTTGCGAGTGTGGATATCCTATGCGATCTGAGGAGATATTAGTGTGACAAATCTCTGGCCAGAGTACTTGATGTGATTTAAGAAATGGTTTCTTAGTAGCACATGCGATGTCACTAATTTGATCTTCAAGATGCATTGCATAGTTATCGAATCTTGAGCGACTCTCGATATACCAATGGTTGTTGATTCGATCGGGATATATGGATGAAGGGACCGTACTGTACGCTAACCAAAATCTACTGGTTCTTGTAGGCACTATCAGTGATACCTAGGGAATCATGGGGCGATGTTGCTAGGCGCTTTACCATGATTCGTTGGGCAAGTCGGAAAGTGTTGTTCCGAGTCACAAGGAGTTGTGAGCCCACGGCTAGCTGTATCCCTGAACCATTGAGGGTCACACAGTGTAATGGAGTTTTAATCCCCGTTGAGATAGTTAAATTTAAAGAGTTAAATTTAATGAACTAAGGAGTTGGACTTCTTAAATAAGAGTAAGGGAGTAGGATTTCCTAAAATGACATAGGGATGGACATTTTTGGAAACCACTGAATTCGGATTCAGGAAAATTTATTTTGACTTTAAAACGTGCAGAAATGGTTTCTGTGCACATTGGTGAAATCGTTTCATCAATCGGAGTCACGATGAATTTTATATTAATTTCTGAACGAGTGGGCTTTGCTTGTCGGGCCCCAGCTTATGACTAATGGGCCCTAAGGTGTTAGTGGCCTGCATTATAAATAAGTTATTTCAGTACAGAAATTACACACAACAGGTCATAATTTTTGAGACAGGATTTTCGAAACCCTACCCCTCTCAAAACGTTTTCGGCCGACCCCTCCCCTCTGCCCGAGAAAATTCCGGTCTGTGATTTTGAATCGCAGTAAGGAATAACGAATCAAATTCGTGTATTCTCTTCGCAGAAAACTTCTGATAGATTTTCTAGTGCAATCTATCAGAGGGATTAAACCTCTGTTCGTGGACCTGATTGAAGGCGTTCATCGGTTCCAGGGAGAGACAACAAGAGCAGAATTGTTCTGTTGGTGTCCATTAATCTCGTTGCGAGATTTGAGGTAAAATTTATTTAATTGTTATTTAAATTTTACACACACGTAATTCAATCGATGAACGGTTGATACCCATACCATGGAAACGTTCCATGAAAAATTTTTAAACTTCCGCTGCACCGGGTATCAATCGTAATTGGTCTGGGAACTCGCCAGTTTTCCAACAGTTTCAGTCTTTTCGACCACCGATCTTGAAGGGTACGGAGAATCCCATGGATTGCGAGGGCTGGCTGGATGATATAGATCAACTCTTTGATTCTCTCGACTATTCCGACGATCCGCGAATTAGATTGGTTATTCATCAGCTGCACGGAGTGGCTAAGAAATGGTGGACCTCGACTAAGAAAGCCATGGAGAACAGAGGTACGCTTATCAACTGGATTCTGTTCAAGACTGAGTTTTATAAACGATTCTTCCCAGTTTCGTACCGTAAGGATAAGAATGCCGAGTTCGCAAATTTGAAGCAAGGAAATTTGAGTATCGAAGATTATGTTACCAAATTTGACAGTTTATTGAGGTTTGCTCCATACATTTCTGACAATGAGGAAGCGAAAGCTGACCACTTTATTAACGGTCTGAACCCTGATATCTTTGTTCTGGTGAATACCGGAAGGCCGAATAACTTCGCAGATGCTATGGATCATGCCAAGGGTGCGGAAGCGGGACTGATGAGACAGAGAGGGAATCATTTTGCACCTCAGCAACAACAGATGCAGTTTCAGGCCCAACCGTCCCAATACCAAAATCAACCACCGAGGACTGAAGGTGGTAGCAGTGGAAGTAATAAGAAGAATTACTTTCGTCCCAAAGGAAAACAGTTTAAAAACTCGGGAAGCAGTTCTTCAAGTTCTGGTGGCTCGAAACAGAACAGTTACAGTCAAGGTTCAGGTTCCTCTGGTACTTCTTGTAGCAAGTGTGGAGGTCGTCACTCAAGTGACTAGTGTACGGGAATATTTGGGAATTGTTATATTTGTCAGCAGACAAGGCATTATGCTAGACTTTGTCCTCAACGGGGCTCTGAACAAGCATAGAGTGGAAATGCTTCTCGACAGTCTTCTCAGCCTCAGAGGCAATTGAATGCAGTTCACTCTTTCCAATCTCAACAACAGAATCGTCAAGGAGGCAACCAGAATTTGAACCAACCTCCTAGACAGCAGGCGAGAGTGTATGCTCTGAATGAGGATCAGGCTCAGGCTGCACCTGATGATGTGATTGCAGGTAATTGTTCGATCTTTGATTATCCTGCTAATATTTTGATAGATACAGGTGCTTATTACTCTTTCATATCTGAGAAATTTGTGTTGATGCATGTCGTGCCTTTTGAGCCATTACCTGGTGTAGTTTCTGTTACTTCACCTTTGGGTGGAGGAATTGTTGCGAGGAATTTCGTTAGAAATTGTGGATTGAGTTTTGAAGGAAATTTGATCGAGATCAACTGTATTGTACTTGGTTTTTTTGACTTTGACTGCATAGTTGGCATAGATGTTTTGACTAAGTACAGGGCTACAGTAGATTGTTTTCAGAAGATAGTCCGTTTCAGACCAGAGATGTCAGACGAGTGGAGATTCTTTGGTAAGGGTTCTCGTTCTAGAATTCCTTTGATTTCTGTATTGTCTATGACTAGATTGTTGCAAAAAGGAGCCGAGGGATTTTTTATTTATGCGGTCGATGTTTTGAAGTCTAGCCCTGAGTTGAATGACATACCAGTGGTTAGAGAGTTTCCTGATGTGTTCTCAAATGAGATTCCGGGATTACCGACTATTCGTGAGATTGAATTTAGCATCGAATTGACGTCAGGTACTCAGCTGATTTCTAAAGCTCCGTATAGAATGGCTTCGATTGAATTGAAGGAATTGAAGGAGCAGTTGGAAGAATTAATTGCCAAGGGATACATTCGACCTAGTGTATCGCCTTGGGGTGCTCCTGTTCTGTTTGTTAGAAAGAAAGATGGTTCTATGCATCCCTGCATTGACTACCGCCAATTGAACCAGGCGACGGTTAAGAATAGGTAATACCTCGTATAGATGATCTTTTTGACCAATTGAAGGGTTCGTGTATTTATTCGAAGATAGATTTGAGGTCTGGGTATCATCAACTGAGAGTTCGTGAAAAGGATGTTCCTAAGAGTGCGTTTCGAACGAGGTATGGACACTTTGAATTTCTTGTCATGCCGTTCGGTTTGACTAACGCCCCAGCAGTCTTTTTGGGGTTGATGAACCGAATCTTTCAGCGTTTTCTAGATGAGTTTGTTATTATTTTCATTGACGATATCCTGATCTATTCGAAGAGCCGTGCTGATCACGCAGAGCATCTGAGGATTGTTTTGCAGATTTTGAGAACCAAACAGTTGTTTGCCAAACTGTCAAAGTGCGAGTTTTGGTTGGACCGAGTCATTTTTCTTGGTCACATTATCTCGGGAGATGGGATTTCTGTCGACCCCAGCAAGATCGAGGCAGTTATGAACTGGCGTAGGCCGACTTCTGTGCCTGAGATTCGAAGTTTTATGGGTTTAGCTGGTTACTATCGCAGATTTATCCAGGGTTTCTCTTCTATTGCGAAGCCGATTACCCAGCTGACTCAGAAGAACGCGCCTTTTGTTTGGACTGAAGAGTGTGAGACCAGTTTCATTGAGTTGAAGAAGAGATTGACTAGTGCTCCGATACTTTCTATTTCATCAGGTTCTGGTGGTTTTACGGTCTATTGCGATGCTTCTCATTCTGGTCTGGGATGTATTCTTATGCAGATGAAGCACGTGACTTGCTATCTAGTTCACGATCTTGAACTCGCTGCTATTATTTTTTCCTTGAAGATCTGGCATCACTATTTGTACGGTGAGTCTTTTGAGATCTTTTTGGATCATAAGAGTCTTAAATACTTGTTTTCACAGTCTGAGTTGAATATGAGACAGAGAAGATGGCTAGATTTAATGAAGGACTTCGACTGCGAGATTAAGTATTACCCGGGGAAGTCGAATGCAGCTGCCGATGCTTTGAGTCGCAAGCTTTGTTCTTTATCTCTTTCGACCATCGGTGTGTCTCGTTTGATTGACGACTGTTGCAATTCTAGATTGGAGTTTGAATCAAATAGGAGTCCTATCAGAGTTTGTGCTATCCAGGCCGAGCCAGAGTTGTTTGTGTCGATCAGAAAAGCACAGAAATTCGATGAGAGTATTCAGAATTCGATAGAGAAAATGAGATTTGGAAACAAGTCTGAGTTTCAGGTCAGAGATGATGTTTTATTTGTGAATAATCGTATTGTCGTGCCTGATATTTTTGAGATAAGACAGAGTATTCTGCGAGAGGCACATTGTAGTTGGTTCAGTGTTCATCCAGGAGGCGGGAAGATGTATAACGACCTGAAGAGTTAGTTTTGGTGGAAGAAGATGAAAAGTGATGTTGCGAGGTTTGTGTCGCATTTTTTGAACTGTCACTAGGTGAAAGCCGAGAGAAAGAGGTCGGGTGGTCTTCTGCACAGTTTATCTGTTCCGGAATGGAAGTGGGATCATATCTCGATGGATTTCATCACGAAACTACCCCGATCTGTTCGAGGATGTGATACTATTTGGGTAGTGATTGATAGGTTTACGAAGTCTTCTTGTTTCATTCCGTATCGAATGACATACTGTCACGATCAGATGGTAGAGTTGTATGTCAGAGAGATTGTCAGATTGCACGGTGTGCCGAGATCCATTGTTTCTGACCAAGATCCTCGGTTTACTTCTCACTTCTGGCACAGCCTACAAGAGGCTCTTGGTACTAGGTTGCACCTGAGTACAGCGTATCATCCTCAGACGGACGGGCAGTTTGAGAGGACGATTCAGACTCTAGAGGATATGCTATGAGCAGTAGTGCTTGATTTTGGCACTAGTTGGCAGGATTCGTTGCCTCTTGTGGAGTTTTCGTACAACAATAGCTTTCAGACGAGTATAGGGATGGCACCATTCGAAGCGTTGTACGGAAGGAAGTGCAGATCTCCTCTGTACTGGGATGAGATGTCTGAGTCCCCAGACTTGGGACCAGATATGATTCGTGATATGGCTCAGCAGGTGAAGATTATTAGATTGAGAATGAAGACTGCTCAAGACCGTCAAGCGAAGTATGCAAATATCCGTCGCAGACCTCTATCTTTCGATCAGGGAGATCGAGTATTCTTGAAGATTTCTCCGTTTAGAGGTACTGTTAGATTTGGGAAGAGAGGGAAGTTGTCACCGAGATTCATCGGTCCGTGTGAGATTTTGCAGAAGATAAGCGATCTAGCCTACAGATTAGCACTTCCTCCTTCTTTAATTGGAATTCACGACGTATTTCACGTCTTGATGTTGAGGAAATATCACCCCGATCCTTCTCATGTTCTTCAACCCGACGAAGCCGAACTTGATGAAACTCTGAGTTATTTCGAGAGACCAATTCAGATCCTTGACAGAAAGGAGAAACAGCTCAGAACCAAATCGATTCCTTTGGTGAAAGTTCAGTGGAGTCGTCACGGGGTCGAGGAAGCGACTTGGGAGACAGAATCCGACATGAGACAGAGATTCCCTGATTTATTCATCTGATGTGAGTTCTTAATTCTGTTCTGAATTCTTAATTATCTTCTTATGAGTTGATATTGATGATTTCGAGGACGAAATCTTATTTAAGAGGGGGAGAATTGTAACGCCCCATTTTTATCTTAATTGAATTTATTTGAGATATTCAGTGATTTCAGAGTTAGAGAGCCGAACTTTTACTTATCAGGGACTATTTTGCAATTTTTGGATTTTCAGGGACTAAATTGTAAATTATGAGATTGTTATATTGTGTGAGTTGACTAAGTCTTCTCATTATCCTTCTCATCCTCTCCAAGACGCCATGCTCCATTGAAGGCGGTTCCAAAGCTTCCCAAGCTTTCAGATTTCAGTCCGAGCTCAATCTGTCCGATAGAATCGATTTCTAAATTGATATCTACGATCACAGCTTCGAGTGCTCCGTTTGGATGTAAGTTTATCTTAATTCTGAGAGGTTTGAATTTTTGGATGTTGTTAGAATTAATTTATATTCGGAGAGGATGATTATTAGATAGCTGTGACAGTATATCTAAGACGGTTCAAAGATCTAACGACGATCAGATTTGATATGAATTTTCTTATTATTTTCAAAAATCTGAATTTTGAGATGTGTTGGTTTTGTTTTGGATATGATGTTTGAGGCTTGGAATGAGTATATTGAATTGATATCCTGCTATCTGCATTTCCGGTTTGATCAGTTTATAGTCGTTATGCCGTCAGTTTGAAGTTTGAACGTCGTTTGATGCTTTGAGTTTTACCGAGTTTGATATGAGTTTTGATGTCGATTTTGATCTCTGTGACTTCTTCAGATAAATTGAGTTGAAGTCCTTGAAGATTGTGAACCCGACAGTCTTGATCAGTGTAGAAGAGTTGAGCCGGTATAGTATCGATGTCTTTCTTTATCGATTGATTGAACTTGACTTGGATATTGATTGAGGAATTGTTGTTTTCAGATTGAAGTTTTTGGAACGACAAAGAAGAGGTATAAGACGACTTTGGAATGAAATAGGACGATTAACTTGAATCCGGATTGATTCGAGTGTCCTAAAAGAAATCACATATTGCATGTTTATATGATTATTTGAACTTTTGATTGAATTGATGATTGAATGCATGAGATTTCATATGCATTCATTTTAAGCCAATTGATTATTCATTTTGAATTAGACGATCTGGAGATTATAGTTGAGTGGCCTTGGTAGGCGATTTACTACAAGTGTCGATTAACTCACTATAATGCCCTAGAGTCTAGAGGATTAAAATATACCTCATCCACCTCGAAAGGGGAGTTCGGTGTGATTGTTGGATATTTTAACCTCGGGATCCCAAACCGAAGAAAGAAAGAAGAATTCCTTTTGATTATCTGAGTCTGATAATCCAGAAGTTTTAAAGTCATGCATATCATTTTAATTCCGCAATTGAATGAATTACTTGAGGTATATGTGGAATTTGATTATATATCATGTTTTGATATATTATGTGATATGGTATGCTAGTCTCTTTTATTGGGAATATTATTCTCACCGGATTATCCGGCTGTTGTCTTTGTTTGTATGTGTACTTGGCAACAGGTGGGGCAGGATCAAGCCAGAGACATCTTGGATAGGTGGATGAGAAAGTAGAAGTGAGGCCCTTGGTTTTAGGAGTTGAATTGAATTCAAACTCAATTTGTATTTTGGTATTGTAAACCTAGAATTGAAGCATGTTCTATTAGTTTGGATGAATGTATAACTCTAGAACTGCTTTGTATGGATTATGCATGTTGAAAAAGTTTATGCATATTGTTGGTTTGTGTTTTGATTGAGTTGGGATTTGAAATTTTGAAAGAAAACCAGAATTATTTTCTCGTACAGAGCATCTCGCTCGATCGATTGAATCTTACCGATCGAGCGAGCACCCCTGTACCGAGGCAGAGAGTTGGGCATTTCTTGTCCGCTCGATCGGTAAGATTTACCGATCGAGCGGAGGACTTTTATTTTCCCGGCAGAGTCTTGGAAATTTATGGCCGCTCGATCGATAAGATTTTACCGATCGAGATAGCACCCCTTTTAAATTTTTTTTTTAATTTCTTAATCCTTATTGTTTAATTGAGTTGATTAATTGGATTACGATTAATTAGATGATTAGATTCGAGGCCTCACACGGTCCCTCTACCTGTTGCTAACCAACCTCATCCGCTGATAAGGTAGACTTGATCAAGCATAGAGTCAGAGCTGCACATGATAGGCAGGTAAGATACGCCAATACTCAGCACAAACCCATACAGTTTCAGCCAGGGAAGCATGTTTTCTTGAATGTTTCGCCTTTCCAAAAGGTGATGAGATTTGGTTTGAAGGCAATTTTTCACCTACATTCATTGGGTCATTCTAGATTCTGGATAATATTGGAGATGTAGCATATAATTTGTACTTACCGCCACATCTATCCAGAATTCACGATGTTTTCCACGTGTCGTTTCGACAGTATGTGGCTGATGAATTGCATGTATTGCATCCGACCGAGATTCGTTTAGATCCAGACCTGCCCTACATGGAAAAATTCCACTCAGGATCATTGTCAAGAAACATAAAGTAATTCGAAACAAGTGCATACCACTAGTTATGGTACAATGGAAGTGTCTCGGTACCGATGAAGCAACTTGGGAGTTCTAGAGTCCCATGCATTCAGAACATCCTGATTTGTTTTGAGTGTTGTGTTTTCTTTTGTTACAGTAATTGTACCTTGTAAACATGCATCATAATAAAAGTACATTTTCGTGGTATTGCTGGTTTGTTGTCCCTCAAGGTTGATTTCTAGGATGAAATCTATTAAGAGGGAGATAAAGTAGTGACCCGAGTTCCATTTTACATTTGAAATGGGCGAAAACATGATTATGAGGTCATTAATTAATAAAAAAAATGATGTACAGTTTGGAACCTAGAAAATGGGCATCTGACCATCTGAAGTGTTCGGATGCACAAGTGAGTGAGTTCAGAAGCTCCAAAAAATCGGATGTTTTGGACCAGAGATCGGACCTTTACGAATGGTGAATGACCAGTATATTGTGATGTGACAAAATACAACAATACATAGAAGTTAGTATGGGCCAAACTGAAGATAGGACATTCCAAATGTAGGTGTCCACTGAGGTGCCACGACGTTGGTGACACGCCTGTGCATGCGCAGTTGTGATGGTCCGAACTCACGATTGGACGTTCCAAACTCTACCTATAAATATTCCATGCAGGATACATTTTTCAAATGACAATTCTAATATTTCTCTTGATCTCTAGTGTATTTCCGAATGTTTTAAGTAATATAATGAGGGTCAGGCAATACCAAGGTGCTTTCAGGATCGTAGCGAAGCTGTTTTTGAATTCTGGGGCCTTCGACATCAGTGGGTTGACGAGAACACAAATATAAGTCTGAAATTCTAGTGACTATTGGGAATAAGAATTAGTTTGGTTAAGACATTTAGGCCAATTATAGTGATATTTTATTTTCTTGAATGTAGGCTTGGACCATAGACATTGTATACGTTAGACCTGTCTAGTAGAGGTACGTATGCACTGACTGAGATATCCAGCGAGTATGTATGCTTATATGTTGCATTTATGTTCCATGATACATGTTTTTATTGTATTTACATATGTTTTATGTGCATATATCATGTTGAGACTTTATATACTTCGAGATAGCTTTTCAGTAGGGTTGTTAAACCCTACACTCTTAATATGATCTAACATCGGGAGCTGCAGTGATGACAGAGACCGAGACTACGACGATTTAGACGAGTGTGTGAGATTCCCAAAGGATTGTACTCAAGATGGTACTACTCACTCATGTCGCATAGTTTGAGCAGGATTGATTTAGTTGACCGAGTATTCTCAGTCACATCATTTGCATGCACATGTATGTTTGTATACTCATATTTATGTACTAGTCGCTCACATCTTAGTGTCGCATAATTTTACGCTAGCAAGCGCACGATTGTCAAGTTTTAATAAAAAATGAGTAGAGTATCATTTCCACGAGGAGTAATATTGAAAATTATATCAATACTTTTAATTAAAATAAGCTAAATTTTATCTAGAAAATTAAATAACATAATTTTGAGTTTTAAAATTAATTAAGAAATAAAAATATCAAACAACGAATGCATCGTATAAAATTATCAATGAGAGAAAAACATCTAGAGGATTTGATTTCACCTGGTTTTGACAACAACTACTTCTAATTAATTTATTTTCATGAATTACATTCAATTAACAGCCAAGAACACTTAATTATTTTTATTTCCATCACCCGAGCAACAAATAAAATATATCAATTAATATTCGATTTCAATATACCTATTAAAAATTTAGGCTTAATGATATGTGAAAAACGATGTTCTTTCAAATTTACGTTAAATTTATACACTCTCCCGAGCTATATAAACATTAACACTGTATTTTCTAATGTCCTATTCAAAATCCCCTCTCCCGAGCAACGATTTCAAATAAATATAACAATTCAATCTATGACCAGTAAATTGAAAAGACAATCAATTCTAAAAAACATAATTAATCTAGAAGAATTCAATCCAAATAATCAAAAAGCCATAGAAGTCGTCTCTACCAAGGTACGTCAGCCTCTAGACTAAAAAAATTTAGTTCATACTCAAAATATTGCAAAAAAATTCATGTTTATGAAACTAGACAACAAATCAGAATTTAAGAAGAAAAGATAAAGGGAAACAAACCCGAAGTAGCTTCCGCGTCCTTCGTCTTCGATCTTTTCTCTTCTGGATTTTCTAGCTTCTTCACGTTCAACACTTGTTCTTCCTCTCTCAATTTCTCTTGATTGTGCGTGTTGTTCTATTTCTCCACTTATTATGTTCCACAAGTTCTATTTTATATGTAAGTGAAAGCCCATCGATCAAGCCCACAAAATATCAGAAGTTGAAAATTTCCGAACTCTGTTGTTTTCCCAAAATAGAGCAGAAGTGCAGAAACATGAAATCATGCAAAGAAGCACTTATGTCTTTCATGTTTCTTGTCAACTAGCACAGAAGCGCCTAATTAAGCACAAAAGCACCTAATTAAGCGCAAAAGCGCTTTCCTTCTTTTTTCCCCCCAGGGCTTTAGCGCAGAAGCGCAATTTCTCTTCCGCAGAAGCGCATCGCTTCTTCCAAGATACGACATTTTTGTGCAGAAGCTCCTCATTCCAAGCACATAAGCGCTTCCTTTTCCCTCCAGATTTGAACCCTCGGCGCTTTTGCTCTTCATTGTCATCATATAGCGCTTCTGCTCTTCATTGCTCATGTGTCCAGCGCGCGATAGTTTTCCAAAAATCATATCTCACAATATAACCGTCGAATCAAGCTGAAATTTTGACAGCAACTTTAAAACATCTTAAAATTTATTTTGAATGGTGAAGATCATATTTGGTGTCTCTAAAAGCCCCAGTAATTTTAGAAAGTTTGTTGATCCGTAATTCATCTTTTCGTTTCTTCTCGTTACTTTTCCACCAATCCTTGCATCTCACAAAAAAAACAACAAATACGCATAAAATCCACTCGATAAATCACAAAAGCCAAGTCAAATCATATGTAAATTAAGTGCATAAAATGCACTTATCGAATTCCCCTAAACTTAGACTTTTGCTAGTCCCGAGCAAAATAATAATGAGTAATATAGTCGACCTTCGAAATTTTTATATTTCAAGATTCAATCTACATATCTGCTAATTTTATCAAGAGTTCTCGTGTGTGTGTGATTTGCCAATCTCATCTACCCACCCAAATTTCGATAAAATAATGCAATCCATAAGCTTCATAAAATCATTAACTCCATCCTCAAGTTTCAAAATGCAATCAACCAAGTTCAATCTTTATTTGCACATATTAAAAGGATTTTTTTCGGTTAACAATAGGCTCAAGCAAATTAAGCAGGAGATAAATATCCAGATATATATCAATGGTAATCAAAAACTCAAGATTCAAGCAAAGGGAATGAATATTTTGCAATTTGAGCAGTATTGAGTAGCTAAAAATATTACTTGCATTGCATTTCCAGATATTTATCTTGGCTTTCTTCTACTCCATACATTCTCCATCTTTTTGCCTTGTATTTTTATACTAAAATTTTAAAAAAAAATTTCAAGGCCTCCCCACACCTTACTTTCTCCACTATTACTTTTTCTTTGATTTTTGAACTTTTTAGTTGTTCATTTTTTGTTTTGGATTTTTCATATCAAGGCTAACAAATGAATAATGGCTAAAAAGGCTCAATGAATTCAACAAAATCGGCTAAATCACATCTGTGTTCCTAAAAATCTACCTTAGTTTCAAGCAAAAATCACAAGAGTTAAGAATCAAATCGTCAAATCCACATCACAAATCCACATAATTTTTCTCTAATATCTAGGAGTATCGAAAATCATGGCATTCGTGCATATATGTGAGAACTCAAGATTTAAATATAGCTAACACTGACTTTTTTTCACAAATTGTTTTTTCATCATAGCTATGTCAACATAATTATAACATCATGCTTTTAACTCAAACTAACTTATCAAAAATATTCAAATTTCACACTTCCCCCAAACTAAATTGTGCATTTTTCTCAATGTACAATATTAAATAAAAACAAGGACATGAAACTTGGGCACCAAGCGTCAATACTCGGCACCATCTTAATCATTCAATGTTCTTCTTTCAGGGGTCGCGCCTTAACTCTTGCAGCTCCAAAATTTTCACCTACACAACTAAAAATAATTATTGATGTCGAGTTTCATCATGCACAAAAAAATAATAAAAAGGAAAAAAACTAAAATAAAATCAAATAAAAATTAAATAAAAATACTAGCTTGGGTTGCCTCATAAGAAGCGCTTAGTTTAAAGTCTATAACCTGACTATGTTCCGATTCTAGCCCATTTTCACATTATTGAAGGTTTTTCCCTTCTTCTTCACCCTCCAAACATACTCAATGATCTTATTGAACTTAGATTTCTTCTTCTTCTTCTTCTTCTTCTTCTTCTTTGGCACCTTCAGCTCCTTCTCACTTGGAAATTTTACACCACTAACAACTTTGCAACAGCTCTCCATCCTTCTTGCTTGATCGATCATTAACACTTTCTCCTTAGATGGATTTTTAGCCAGAACATCCTCGATGATTCTACGCGGGTATTTGATAGATCTATCAGCTAGCTGCAATGCGATTATCGTGGGCTTCACCTCACCAAGTCCTAAGCTCCTGAAAATAGATAAATGCATTAGATTAATGCTAGCTCCTAAATCACAAAATGCTTTATTAAAATTAGAAGAACCAATAATGCAAGGGATAGTAAAACTTCTTGGATCTTTTAGTTTCTGTGGTAGCTTCTGTTGAAGTAACGCACTGCACTCCTCAGTCAAATTCACTGTCTCAAATTCTTCAAAATTTCTCTTCTTAGAAAACATCTCCTTCAAGAATTTAGCATAATTCGACATTTGCAGCAAAGTATCGGCGAACGGAATATTAATGTGAAGTTTCATGAAGATATCAAGAAATTTTGCAAACTATTCATCCAGCGCTTTCTTCTTGAACCTCTGCGGGTATTGAAGTTTTGGCTTAAACATGGGCTTCTCTTTAGTTGCCTCCTTAGGCTCCATAGGCTTGCTTTCACCACTCTTACTCTCACCAAACTTCAGCCTCTTCGATCGTCTTCTCCAACTCAACTTCAGCTTTAGGTTCATCAGTTCCAACTTATTTTCCACTCCTCAACTCTATGGCTTTACAATATTCTAATGGATTCACCTCTGTATTACTTGGGAACTGACCTTTATTTTGATCTTTCAGTGTATTTTCCAGCTGCCCAATTTGTGTCTCCATAGATTTCATCCTAGCACCCATATTAACCATATGCGTCTCCAAGCTATCAAGACGAGACTCGGTCATTGCCATTCTCTTACCAGATTCCACCACAAACGTACTAACCACGTCCTCCAAATATGGCTTTCTTTCTCCCTTATTTGTATTAAATCCCAAAGGGGGATTCATTAATACATTTTTGGCATTCGCATAAGAAAAATTTTCATGATTATGTAAATCTGGATGATAAGAGTTTGGGAAAGGGTTACCTTTATATCCTCCATAACCTCTGGTGTTAATGTATTGGGCCTCATCAGGAGTGTGTGTCTATGCAATAGTGACAGCCTTACCTTCAGAATTTCTAGTGCTCATAGCAGCTATTTGTGTAGTCAATGCCGAGACCTGAGCAGATAACGATGTAAGAGAATCCACTGCATAAACTCCTGCTGATTTTTGGATGCCATCTCGTTCAGCCGACCATTGAAAGCTATTGATAGTCATTTGTTCCAGTATCTCATATGCCTGAGCAGGATCCTTTTCAAATATAGTACCTCCGACAGCAGAATCCACAGAGATTCTTGTTGGCGCATTCAATCCATTATAGAATAATTCAATCTTCTCCCTATCTGCAAATTTATGATTCGGGTATCTCCTCAACAAGTCCTTGTAATGCTCCCATGCCTCATATAGCTGCTCAGAATCAGTCTGCCTGAAAGTGCTGATATCTATCTTCAGTTGGGTGGACTTGGCAGGTAAAAAAATATTTCTCCAGAAATTTCACTGCCATGTCTTCCCAAGTAGTGATGCTTCCCAACGGCAGTGATTGAAACCAAATCCTTGCCTGATCCCTGAGAGAAAAAAAGAAACAAATGCAATCGAATAATATCATCAAAAACTCCATTCATCTTTACCGTATACGTAATCTCCAAAAAAATCCTCAGATGCAGATGAGGATCTGCAGTAACTCCTCCCCCAAACTGGTTCTGCTGAACCATGTTGATTAATGCAGGCTTTAGTTGAAAATTGTTAGCATTGATGGTTCCACGAGCTATTCTAGAGTAGTGAGCCTAGACAACGGGCCTGATGTGATCTCTAATTGACACCAAGGCAGGTGGATTATTTTCAGCCATATCTTTCACTTCTTTTCTTCTTGCTTTTCTCAAATTTCTAGCTAGTAGGTGATATGGGTTGGGTCACTACACTTTGGTTTTTGTTGAATTTGGAGTAGTTAAAAGAATGAGGCTTTAACTAGCTTGATGTAATCTTGGATGGAGTTTCAACAACTTTTCAATAACAAGTTGAAGTTAATAAAAAATTATCTTTGATGAATAATGTCACCGGATAGACTAATTAAATGGAGTAGCTACATTTTATAATGTAGTAGCCCGTAACCAAAATCAATAATTAAGGAATTAATCATAATTACTTGGGAAGAGTTCGGAAGCTCCGAAGGTGAGTTCGGAAGCTCCGAACAGGATCGGAAGCTCCGATGCAGGATCGGAAGCTCCGATGGTATTACGTCAGGCATGACGTGTGGCAAGATCAGAAGCTCCGATCACCCCTATCCAAAGTCAACAAGTGATATTTTGACACATGGCAGATCATGATCTTCGGAAGCTCCGATGGCAGGATCGGACGTTCCGATCGAGGTTCGGATGTTCCGATCGAGGATCAGAGGCTCCGATGGTTGTCTATAAATAGAAGGCCGAGAATTCACTTTCAATTGCCAATTCCGGATTTTCTCTCTACTCTAGTTGTATTCGAGTTGTTCTAGCCTTCCTAGGCTTGAACCGGGAGTCGTCGAGGCGTTCGATAGTCGTAGCGGAGTTGTGCCCAAGTTCTGGAGGCATCGACATCAAAGGGTTAACAACGGACGAAGGTATAGCTTTTGCTTCCTATAAATATTTAGGAGTATGCAATAGCTTAGTTAAGGCTTTTAGAGCACTTTAATGATAGTAGTATCATTTGGCAGTGTAGAGCAGACTATAGGCGTGGACCTAGAGTTGGTAGAGCTTGCACTGATTTGAGGTACGAAAGTACTGTTCGAGATATCCTGACTGAGTATGCATGTATTATGTGACTGCATGGTTTATATGTCATTGATTTACGCAGCATTCATTTGCATACTGAGCTATCTCCTTCGAGATGTCTGTTAGTAGGGTTTTTCCCTATCCTGTTAGTGGTTGGACTTCCATCGATTTGGGTCCGGCATATCCACTGGTATTATGGTATGGGAGCCACCTCCTGAAGCGACGGCACAACGTGCTACATACCAGGGCCCGATCTATCTCTGTTATCTGATCCTTGACCTCGAATTTATAGGGAGTTCACTTTGCATGCATGTATACTCATACTCTCGTGCTGAGCGTTTTATGCTCACGTCTCGTACTTTGTGTTTCTGGACACCCTATTCCATGGGGCAGGTTTGCGATTGGATGAGGCGGGTGGTTCCAAGAGGGGCTAGGCAGTGGTTGGCCAGCTGGAGCTTCGTCTAGGTTTATTACTGTTGTTTTGGGTTGATACAACTTTTGATTTGGTTGTATAATCTATTTTGGATATTTACAGATTCCTTGCCTTGGGATTGTAATTTTAGTAATGTTTCCGCAGTTTATTCTGATATCTGTTTATTAAGTTAATTGCATGCCTAAGTTCTGTTTAGTAGGTGATCCGGGTAAGGGTCACTACATTTATGGTATCAGAGCATGCAAAGTATTCTTGGGATTTAGATTCTACATAAGATAACCGTTAGGTTAATTTTGTAGATGGCTGATCGTGACGACCAGAGTTCTCATGGTAGTATTGGTGGGCGTTGGGGTGATGCCGACCGGGAGCCTCTTCGGGAACGCAGCCATCGTCATCGAGATGAGGACCGTTTCAGTGTACGTCGATTCTTGCAGACAGGGCCTAAGCCCTTGGTTGGAGGTGAGTCTCCGGAGGATGCGGAGAACTGGTTAGACCGTATGGAGACAACTTTTCAGACTTTCCAATGCACCGAGGAGCAAAAGATGGAGACCCTTGGTTATCTTCTGGATGGACGTGCGCGCAGGTGGTGGAGGTTTACTTCTGCACCTTTTGTTGTGGCGAGAGGAGTGGCCACCTGGGCCGAGTTCCGCACAGCTTTTCAGAAGCTGTATTTTCCTCCTGCACTCCGTCAGTCGAAGGCGGGCGAGCTACTGAGTCTGCGACAAGGAGCCATGTCTATTGATGAGTATCAACAGAAGTTCTTTGATCTGCTATCCTATTGCCCCGAGATTGCTGACAGATCTGGGATGAAGTATAATCTGTTCCTTCAGGGCCTTAACCCTGAGATCCATGACCGTGTGGCGGTTGGTGACAACATGTCCTACGAGGGTTTGGTGAGCCGTTGTCACTAGGCGGAGGACAGCATTCGACGAAACAGGTCTTTCTCTCAGTCGAGACCTGCTAGTTCTTTGGGTCCCCGTGCCCAATCTTTCAAGAAGTCTGGATCTACTTCTTCTTCCTCTGGCTCTGCTGGCGTTGTCCGTTTCGGAAAGAAGGACAAGTGTGATCACTGTGGGAAGAACCATCCATCCGACAAGTGTCGTAGAGCTTCTGGAGCTTGTTTCCGTTGTGGAGAGACTAGTCATATCCGGAGGGATTGTCCACTATCTGGGGGAGGCGGTTCTGGTTCTGGTTCAGGATCTGGTTCTCAGGCCACCGTTCAGCAGAGGTCGCAGGGACAGCCTGTTGGGAGTTCTCATTTGAGTCCACGAGCTTCTGGCCAGGTGTTTGCCCTGAGACATGATCAGGTAGTGGAGGAGAATGAGAAAGTCATTGCAGGTACATTTCTGCTTTATGGTATACCTGCTCTTGTACTTATTGACACTGGTGCATCTTATTCCTTCATTTCTGCACGTTTTTTTAAGAGGCATAAGTTACCATGCATTGCACTAAACGTAGTGATGTCTGTTTCTACTCCGACGGGCCAATCTGCTTTGGCTAAGCGTCTAGTGTTGGGTTGCCCTTTAGAGTTCAAGGGGAACATTCTGTTAGCGAATCTCATGGTTCCTGCGATGGACGACTTTGATTGCATTCTGGGAATAGACATGTTGACTACCTATCGAGCTTCAGTGGACTGCAATCGGAGATTAGTACGGTTTCATCCGGAGGGGAGTGATAGCTGGTTTTTCTATGGACAGGGAGCGCGACCCCCGATGCCTTTGGTATCAGCTTTGAGAGCCTGTCGAGCTCTAGAGTCTGGCGGGGAAGGCTACCTTATCTATGCAGTTGATTTGTCCGCTGAGAGTATTGAGATAGAGAGTATTCCTATTGTGGATGAATTTTCAGATGTATTTCTTGATGAGATTCCTGGTTTTCCTCCTGTTAGGGAAGTCAAGTTTGGCATAGAGTTGATGCCGGGTACTTCACCTATTTCTCGAGCACCGTATCGTCTGGCTCCGTCAGAGATGCGTGAGTTGAAGAATCAGCTACAGGATCTTTTGGACAAGGGGTACATTCGTCCTAGTGTATCTCCTTGGAGAGTTCCTGTTCTTTTTGTAAAGAAGAAGGATGGGTTTATGCAGTTGTGCATTGACTATCGGCAGCTGAATCGAGTCACTGTGAAAAACAAGTATCCGTTGCCTCGTATTGATGACTTGTTTGATCAGCTGCAGGGCACTTCAGTTTACTCCAAGATCGACTTGAGATCTGGGTATCATCAGTAAAGAGTCCGAGATTAGGACGTAGCCAAGACTGCATTCCGTACTCACTATGGGAATTACGAGTTTCTAGTGATGCCATTTGGTTTGACTAATGCGCCGGCTATATTCATGGAACTGATGAACCGTGTCTTCAGGGAGTATTTGGAAAAGTTTGTCGTGGTCTTCATTGACGACATCTTGGTGTATTCGCGTAATACGGAAGAGCATGTTTCTCACTTGTGGTTGGTACTGCAGACTCTTCGGGATGAACAGTTGTACGCCAAGCTGAGCAAGTGTGAGTTCTGGATGGATCGATTGGTCTTTCTTGGCCATATCATATCCAGGGAGGGGATTTCTATTGATCCAAGCAAGATTGAGGTGGTGCTTAATTGGTCGCGTCCGACGACGATTGCTGAGATCCGTAGCTTTCTGGGTCTAGCAGGATATTATCGTCGCTTCATTTTGAATTTCTCTCAACTAGCTCAAAATTTGACGCAGCTTACCCGCAAGGGTGTGGATTTTGAGTGGTCCTCCGAGTGTGAGGAGAATTTTTGTGAGCTTCAATGGCAGTTGACTTCTGCGGCGGTGTTGGCATTACCGTCAGGATCTGGAGGGTATGTGGTGTACACTGATGCTTCTCTGCAGGGGTTAGGTTGTGTCCTGACTTAGAATGGGCATGTGATCGCATACGCTTCTAGACAGCTGAAGCTTCACGAGGACAACTACCCAGTCCATGATTTGGAATTGGCAGCCATTGTGTTCGCTTTGAAGATCTGGCGTCATTATTTGTATGGCGAGAAATTTGAGATCTTCACCGACCATAAGAGTCTCAAGTATTTGTTCACTCAGGCGGAATTGAACATGAGGCAGAGACGTTGGATGGACTTGCTTAAGGACTATGATTGCGAGATTAAGTACCATCCGGGAGCTGCTAATCTCACTGCCGATGCATTGAGTCGCAAGGTGCGACTATCCGCACTTCAGAATTGTTCGATGTCTAGTGCCATCGGTGACTGTTGTACTTCAGGATATACCTTCAAGCATAAGAAAGGTATGTAGAGTATCCAGATGTTTGCGATATTATCTGAGCCAGCTTTGTATTCGCGGATTCGAGATGCTCAGATGTCTGATTCAAAAACCCAGCGTTTCGCTCGTCTAGATTTCACTATCAGTCAGATGGTTTTTTGTGTTTGTCTGGTAGGCTTGTGATTCCGCAGGATGTATAGTTGCGAGAGGAGATTTTGTCTCAGGCGCATCGCACTAAGTTGAGTATTAATCCTGGGAGCAACAAGATGTACAAGAATCTACGTACTCGTTTCTGGTGGAAAGAAATGAAACGCAGTGTTTATCAGTTTGTTTCGAGATGTTTGGTGTGTCAACAGGTCAAGGGAGAGCACCGACGACCTGGAGGATTGCTTCACAGTCTGCCTATTCCTAAATGGAAATGAGAGTTTATCACAATGGACTTTGTGACCAATTTTTTGGTATCCCCGAGGAACTGTGATGCTATCTGGGTTGTGGTGGACCGACTCACCAAGTCAGCGCATTTCATTGCCTATAGCCTGGAGTACAATGTGGATCGTATGGCTCGGTTTTACATTCAGGAGATCGTTCGACTTCATGGAGTGCCTGTGAGCATTGTCAGCGATCGAGACCCCAGGTTTACTTCTAGATTCTGGGGGAGTATTCAGCGTGCAATGGGTACTACTCTCAGTTTGAGTACTGCCTATCATCCGGAGACTGATGGTCAGTCAGAGCGCACTATCCGTACTTTGGAGGATATTCTTGGAGCGTGCGTCATGGATTTTGGTTCAGCCTGGCAGGATTATTTGCCATTGATCGAGTTCGCGTACAACAACATCTATCATACTAGTATTGGGATGGCACCTTTTGAGGCGTTGTACGGGCAACGTTGTCGTACTCCACTCTTCTGAGAAAAAGTGGGGGAGAGACAGGCTGAGGGACCAGAGTTTATCCAGCAGGCGATAGACATTTTTTATCAGATCAAGAAACGGATTAAGACTGCACAGGATCGTCAGGCCAACTATGCTAATACCAAGCGTAGGCCTTTGCAGTTCGATGTCGGGGAGAAAGTGTTTCTGAGAGTGTCACCTTTCCGCAAGATTCTCAGATTTGTCCTTAAGGGCAAGTTGTCTCCCAGGTTTATCGGTCCGTTTGAGATCTTGGAGAGCATTGGCGATTTGGCTTATCGACTAGCTTTGCCACCGCATCTTTCCAGTATTCACGACGTGTTCCACGTATCAATGTTGCGACGGTATGTGGCGGATGAGTCTCATATTCTGCAGCGGTCTGAGGTTCAAGTGAGCAAGGATTTGACCTATGTTGAGAAACCTATTCGTATCCTGGATTATAAGGATAAGGTTTTGCGGAACAAAGTCATTCCTGTGGTTTTAGTTCAGTGGCAGCGCCGAGGCACTGAGGAAGCTACTTGGGAACTTGAGGACAGGATGCGTGAAGACCATCCTGAGTTGTTTTGATTTCATTCTTAAGTTGTATTCAGTTGCAAACTCTGTAAACGTTTGATTTGAATAAAGAATATTTCTGATTTATGTATTACATTTAGTACTTAAGATCTAATTTTGAGGACGAAATATCTTAAGTGGAGGAGAATGTAGTAGCCCATAACCAAAATCAGTAATTAAGGAATTAATCATAATTACTTGGGAAGAGTTCGGAAGCTCCGAACAGGATCGAAAGCTCCGATGGTATTACGTCAGGCATGACGTGTGGCAAGATCGGAAGCTCCGATCAGGAGCGGAAGCTCCGATCACCCCTATCCGAAGTCAACAAGTGATATTTTGACACGTGGCAGATCAGGATCTTCGGAAGCTCAGATGGCAGGATCGGACGTTCCGATCGAGGTTCGGACGTTCCGATCGAGGATCGGAGGCTCCGATCGTTGTCTATAAATAGAAGGCCGAGAATTCACTTTCAATTGCCAATTCCGGATTTCCTCTCTACTCTAGTTGTATTCGAGTTGTTCTAGCCTTCCTAGGCTTGACCCAGGAGTCGTCGAGGCGTTCGATAGTCGTAGCGGAGTTGTGCCCAAGTTCTGGAGGCATCGACATCAAAGGGCTAACGACGGACGAAGGTATAGCTTTTGCTTCCTATAAATATTTAGGAGTATGCAATAGCTTAGTTAAGGCTTTTAGAGCACTTTAATGATAGTAGTATCATTTGGCAGTGTAGAGCAGTCTATAGGCGTGGACCTAGAGTTGGTAGAGCTTGCACTGATTTGAGGTACGAAAGTACTGTTCGAGATATCCTGACTGAGTATGCATGTATTATGTGACTGCATGGTTTATATGTCATTGATTTATGCTGCATTCATTTGCATACTGAGCTATCTTCTTCGAGATGTCTGTTAGTAGGGTTTTTCCCTATCCTGTTAGTGGTTGGACTTCCATCGATTTGGGTCCGGCATATCCACTGGTATTATGGTATGGGAGCCACCTCCTGAAGCGACGGCACAGCGTGCTACATACCAGGGCCCGGTCTGTCTCTGTTATCTGATCCTTGACCTCGAGTTTATAGGGAGTTCACTTTGCATGCATGTATACTCATACTCTCGTGCTGAGCATTTTATGCTCACGTCTCGTACTCTGTATTTCTGGATACCCTATTCCATGGGGCAGGTTTGCGATTGGACGAGGCGGGTGGTTCCAAGAGGGGCTAGGCAGTGGTTGGCCAGCTGGAGCTTCGTTAAGGTTTATTTCTGTTGTTTTGGGTTGATACAACTTTCGATTTGGTTGTATAATCTATTTTGGATATTTACAGATTTCTTGCCTTGGGATTGTAATTTTAGTAATGTTTCCGCAGTTTATTCTGATATCTGTTTATTAAATTAATTGCATGCCTAAGTTTTGTTTAGTAGATGATCCGGGTAAGGGTCACTACATATATTGACAAAGAAATGGTCTATTAACTGGATATACAGATTTGATAATTATTTTTACCTCTAAAACAGTTAGAAGAGTATAGTATTTAATTATTTCAAATATCTGTCAAATTGTTATTGATGTAATATATTATTTATGGTGTATTTATGTATTGTTTATCATCTTTGTTGTTTAATTAACTGAACTTTATGGTTACTTACCGCACCAAGAGGGCCAATTTTTATTTTTCTCTTCAGGCCTCACTGAACATGGGTAAAGACCCTGAAGATAAGTAAAAATATTGACCATTGGATATATGATTTGGATAATACTCATAGTGTAAGATCTCATTAATGTCTGATATTTATTAAAACATTGTAAGCATTTGAGATTATTTAATGGGTCGAAGGAGTTTTTTTTTTTTTTTTGAGAAAGGTAAATTTCATCGAGAGAGTTGTATCAAGATATTGTTTTAGTTTATTATTATAATTTTTTTACCGCATGACGATTAGAATTTATTTTACCAAGGTTAAATGTTTGATTTTAATATTAAAAAACCGAGTCTATGCTTGTATGCAAATTTCGAACATACAACATATATACAAAATTCGCCCGTCGGCGGCACGAGGTAAAGAAAGGAAAGAAAAAGAAAATTCTGTTGGAAATTAAAGCTTTTAAGAAGAACCAAGAGTAACTCATCAACCTTTATTCTGTTGGATTACTCCTTTCGGTTCAAAAAGGACAAAGGTGGGACACATTTGCCTATTGCCATCCTTGTTTAAGTGGGCATAAAAATTAAATAAGTAGACAGTAGACTACACTTGGTGTGGATTTTGTACAAGTAATACAGTTTTTTTAAAAATATATATATATTAATAAAAAAACTGTAATTATCCTATTCCCTATTGCCAAATGACATTTATTCTAACTAATATTAAAATAATTCATATATAAAGTAAACAAATGAATTGAGGATGACAAAGCGCATTTGTCAAGAAAGTGCAACTTGAATGCTTTTTCACTATTTTTGAAAAGGAGATAAAGGAAAGATAAAGGTTGGCTTCTTTAAAAATGCCCATTATTAAGACCAACAAAGTCAAAATTCATTTCTTGAAGCCTATAGCAAAAGGCAAGCTGGAAGTTGATGGCTATTTACTCTTTTTTTTCTTTTATTTTTTTTTAAAAAAATATATAAATGATGATATATTGTGCCATAGGATATCTTTAAATTTGAAGGGTTTCGAAAAGTATGTGTCAAGTCAATCCACCGCCAATAAATACAAATTGACATATATAGAGAACTTCTAGAAGTTTCCTTTTTATTGGGATTTTGAGCCCAAAATGTTTGTGTACTTATTCTTCCCTTAAAAATTCACAAAAAACTCTTTAAATTATGCTATTCATGACCATTTATTCATTTTTCCTGGAAAAAACAAAAAAAAAATATTTTGATGATAATCAATTATTAATTTTTTTTTTTGAAGAGAGATATTCAATCAATTATGAAATATAACCTTCCTGGTTTTCTAGAAGAATATTGTTAATGTCTTAGCGGACTAGCCCGTTTACAATACATGTCCACGTCGGCTTTGGTCAAGTGGATTTGACGTTATGACATTATTTATTCTTAATTATGCTAAGCAAAAAACACAACCTACACGATTTTTACTCACAAATACAAAGCATGTCTTCTCGATGAAGTTGATACCAACATCATTTCTCAAAGACAAAATTTGAAAATTTTGTAAAAAAAAAACTCAAAAATACTTTTTAAACGCATTCCCAAACACTACCATAAAGTCGCAAGAAGTTTCACACATATATTAGATCCGGCTGCAAAATGATTATGACGGCTCGAAAGTGATAATCGCGAACAGGTGTTGTATAGGGCTCGGGCTATGCTACATCGGGTGTCCATCACCCGGTGCAGCATCTGCCCTTCATTGGCTCGGGACCCACACCAAATTATGTGGGTCCCGGGCCAATGAAGGGCCAAGATCACATCGGGTGAAGGACATCCGGTTTGGCATAGGCCCTTCCGTTGTATAGATACCATGTGATGGCGAAAAAATTTAAATTATTTAGATTTCTCAATGTAACAACGTGCGAAACGAGGTGAATGCCGATATTGTTTTTTTAGAATAATGCTTTTGACGTCCTTTGAGATCTCATTAAATAGATCTCTCGACCTTAGCTAAATAAAAACAAGAAGCTGCTCAAATGTTGGGAATTTTGAGAATAATTAAGTATATCCTTTCTCAACCAATGTGTCCAAATTATCGAAGGTATATTAATTTTAGATATATTTCAAAAGAATAATGTTATGTGTACATAGAGTTTTACATAGAGGGTTACATGCTCTATGAAATTAGGAAAATATCTCAAAATTATTTTAAAATTTCTTTCTTTTCAACCTACAATTCATTGTCTTGATCAAAAAACTTTTTAACGAAAATATTATTATTTTTTATTACTTACTTATATAATTAATTTTACAGAGTTCAACAAAAATAATTATTTTATTAAATTTTAAAATATAATTATGAAAATATAATTATTTATCGAATTCAACAAAAATAATAATTGAATATTTTTTACATTAAATATATTTTAAAAGTTTTAATATTAAAATTTCAAATTTAAATCATATATAAGCGAGATTTTATTATTATATATTTAATATTATTTTGTGTAATAATTAATTATTTTGTTAAAAAAACAAAATAAAAAATCAAATCATGTAGGTCTGGGTTGATCGGGTTAGTCGAGTCCGAGTCCGTCGCTATTTATTTATTGTGATTTGGTTTTAAAATTTTTTAAAAAGTTTTTGTACTTATTTATAGAATTAAAAAATATTTATTATTTTTTATATATTGTATATTTGAAAAAACAATTATTGAATATTATATCATAGATTTTCAATATGTAATAATTATTTTGTAAAACATTGATTTTTAAAAAATAATTTTTATTTTGTGTAGTAAGTATATTTTAAAATTTGTACACTTTAAATTTCAAATTTAAATTATATAGAACTATATAAGTGAGATTTTATTATTATGTATTTAAATTAAATATATTGATTATTATTATTATGTGTATTTAATTATTTTGTTAAAAATTTAAAAAAATCAAATATTTCGGGTATAACCTGAACCCCAAAACCTCAACCTTAATCCGAAAATTATCTGGTCAACTCGGGTTCGGTTCAATTTTGACACCCCTTAAAATTTCATAATAAATAATAAAATAAAAATAAAAATATTTTCGTTAAGAAATTTTTTGAACAAGAGAAACAATTGTAGGTTGAAAATAAAGAAATTTTAAAATATTTTTGATATATTTTCCTAATTTAATAGGATTTGTAACCCTTTATATAAGACTCTATGTACATATAGTATTAAAAACATGCACAATATTTTATAACGCTCGGATTCCGGAAGATATTGCTAGTTGTTTTTGATAAATAGTTTCTAATTGTTTTAAAAATTCATTGTACTAATTTAAGATTTTACCAAAATATATGTCGAATACAATAAATAATATCATTACTATATTTTTTGTGAATAAACATAAAAAAAGTATATTTAAAATTTTTTAATTTAATGATTAGATACATAGTGAAAAAAATTCACTCAATCCTTAAAAGTCCAACGAGACGATTATAACTCACCGCCCATTATTAGGCTGGTTGGATAACATGAATCTAACTTACTTATTTTAGTTGACAGAATAGATCGACCTGACGAACGTACATAAGGTTTTTTTATTATTAATTTAAAAAATTTCAAATTTAAAGTAATAATTAAAGCTCACTTCTAAAATATAGGAATCGATGCTCAAGTTCGCCACGTCTAATATACGATAACTTCCTCATTTTATCTTGAATCAGTGGGATTTAGGTGATCCACCATATCAGGATATCCGAACTCCAACAATCTCCTACTCTAACGGGTCACTTGACGAAGTTGAAATCCAATTTTTGATCTTCTTTGAGTTATCACCTGCTTCACGAATCTGACGCTCAAGTCAACGATCACCTTCTTCGAGTAGCACAAAAATAGAAAGCTCTTGAATATTGAAAATTTAATTCCCTAAAAAGAGAAAGATTCTTGGTATTTATAGACAAAGTGATGTGAGATTAATCAACAAACAAACATTTCTGGGATTTTAAAAATTAGTAACTGATCCTCTTTAAGGGACAAATTTTACAAACTGAGCTACTTACTTTATTTATATATTTAATTTTAGGTTATATTTTAAATTACTAAAATATGCTTATACCTATCATAGGTGTGACGTCTCGTATTTTTAAAAATTTACAAAAATGTAGATGCGGAAAAGTGTGAAGAAAATTTTCAAATATCAAAATGCAGGGCATGCATCGCGTTTGCAAGTTCAACGACTCGAGTATGGGCCTGGTGGTCCAAGTTCGAATCTTGGGGAGGGCAAAAACTCTCATTTTCAGGTTGGGAGAAGACCATGAGTAGGGTCTGGGCTCCCAAAGCAGAAGGCCAGATGGGCCAGAAGTAGAGGGACGCACCCAACCCATTACATAAAAGGGATCAGCTTAGTGGTACAAGGATTAGGTTGAATTTGGATATATGTCTGGTTGTCCAAGTTTGAATCATGGGGAGGGCAAAAACTCTCCTTTTCAGGTGGGGAAAAGACCATGAGTATGGGCCTGGGCCCCCAGAGCAGAAGGCCAGATGGGCCAGGAGCAGAGGGACGCACCTAGCCCATCACAATATCATTGGTTCCCGTGATCACGGATTCGCTGTACAACAAGCATATGACAACCATTTAAACTTTCATTCTTTTGAAAAGCCCATCTGGAGCTCATCTCGGAGTACCAGTCCTGTATCATTCCATCTCATGAGCATATAGCTTGGAAAGGCCCATCCGGAGCTCATCTTGGAGTACCAGTCTCGTATTGCCACCAGACAAACATATACAACATCAAAATATTTTTCATGCATCATCATTACATTCATCATCGTATTTTCTCACCATAAACATCATCGTCATAAGCATTTCATCATAAACTTTCTCATAATTTCATCATACACATCATAAAACATTCTTATAATTTCTTCATACTCATCATAAAATATTTGCATCATAAAACTTCTTATCGTTCATGAAACATACTTAAAAACATCTTAAAATCATCATATCATCATGAACCTTGAAAATAACTTGAAACTCAACATGTCATGCTCTTAAAAATCCTTTCATGCTTGAAAATAATGTGTGCTAATTTGTGCGCTGTCAATAGGTATTTTGCACGCTGCGGAAAGTGACTTTTGTTGTAGTCAATGAACATAACTTTCATGAGAACATACTAGTATATAATGCATTACATAACTAAACCGATCCATGTGTGTGAGACCTCGATTATAATCATCTAATTAAAATAAAACCATCAAGCTTAACAATAAGCCAAGGCAGAACTCAAGTAATTTTTTTTTTAAAAGGGCCACCGCTCGATCGGTTGAACTCAACCGATCGAGCGCGGCAAAAATCCGAGCTCACTGCCTCTGAAGACACAAGGCTCCCGCTCGATCGGTTGAACTCAGCCGATCGAGCGGCAGCAAAAATTCCAACACACTGCATAAGAAACATTATGGCTCGCGCTCGATCGGTTGAACTCATCCGATCGAGCGCACCCATCTGTACAAAAAAAAAACAAAAATTTATCTAAGGCATGCATTCCTCCATTCAACAAACTCAACATGCATACTCAATCAAAACGATATTCAAAATACAATACATGGTAGTTCTAGAGTTATACAATTCCTCAAAAGTAGAACATGCATCAGTTCTAGCTATTACAGATCCAAATACAACACAAGTTCGAACTACTCATTCGACTTCTACAACAACAAGGCCTCACTCTATCAACTCGACCACCTAACCATTCGATCTCTGACTCGGTCCTGCCCCCAACTGATGCCAGGTACACATACAAAAAAAGACAACAACCGGATAAATTTGGTGAGAATACAATTCCCAGTAAAAGAGACCAAAACATGCATATCAAATAATATATCGAATGCGATATATGAAACAACCAAACAAGAAATTCCAATAGCATGTCAATAACTCCAAATCAAAATGCATAAAATACAATGCATGTCTTTAAAATCAGGATTATTAAGTCTGGATAATCACAAGATAAAAGTTCTTCTTTTCTCATTTGGGATCCCGAGGACAAAATATTACCAACACACCGACTCTCCCGATCGAGGTAGAAGATGCATATTTTACTCCTCTAGACTCTGTGCGCCTATAGAGAGTGTTTCTCGACAATTGGTAAAAAATCTGCTAACCAATGTCACTCAACTATAGTCCAAAGAACATCTAACTCATCTGGGCCTCTCTTACCCGCAAAACAAAGGTAATTGGCTCAATATGAATGCAAGTTCAAATCAAACAACAAACAACATAAACTTCAAGTAGCATGCAAGTATGTGATTTTACCTAGGACACTCGAATCAATCCAGATTTGAGTTAATCGTCTTATTACATTCCAAAGTCATCTTTTACCTCTTCTTTGATTGGCGTAGCTGCAATCCGGACAAGCTACAAGCACAAAAGACTCAATCAAAACATCACTCGATACAAGTCAAGGAAATAGAATAACCTCGATACCAAACCTTGATCAATTCTTCAATGATTCGAATTCTGTCAATTCCGGACTCCACGATCTTCAACTGAAACTAAAGAGATAAAAAGAATTCCAAAGTCAATCCATCTAATTCAAACTATTCAAACTCAATTCCAACTCCTAAATCCAAAATCTCATCAATATAAACGATTGATATTCCAAAACTCAAACTGGCGGCATAACGGCTATAACTGATTAAACCGGGAATACAGACAGAAGTACAGCATCTCAAACAACTCAGAACAATGCTAAAACCATAATGAAGGTGCAAACCCAACAAATCCCAAAACTCAATTTTTAGAATAAACTTAAAAAATTCCTAACAATTCCGAACGACGTCCTAATTCAAAACCGACTGAGAATAAACGATCAATACTCTGCCAAGAACAACATACTAGAAACTCAATCGATTTTAACAACATCAGAAAAATAGAACGAATCTGATCGTAGAAAAAGCTACGATATAACGGAGCTCTCACTGTCGTGATCGCTAATCTGCTTTCAGAAATAAATTTCAACGGACGGATCTAGCTCGGACTAAAATCTGAGAGGTTGAAAGTGAAATGGGGCGTCTTCAATGGTGGAGAAGGCGATGGGGGAGAGTTGGAGTGGAGGAGAAGAGTCAAAACTTTCTTAAATATTTAACAAAGTCCAAATTTGCGTTTTAGTCCCTGAAAAATCCAAAATTTGCAAAATATACCCTGATAAAAAACAAGTCGGCTCTCGAACTCTGCAATCTCCGATTATCTCAATTAAGCTCAATTAAGATAAAATCGGGGTGTTGCAATTCTCCCCCTCTAAGAAAAGATTTCGTCCTCGAAATCAAAAACGGTTCCAACATCCTCGGATAGCATCTCAACTCAGACTGATTGGTAGCTCTGCGACAACACCTATCGAATGCTCCCAATTCTATCCAGAAATAAATAAACGGTACAATCGAAATCAGATCTCTCTCTCTGCTACTAGCCGCGGACAGTTCGGATTATCAGTAGTAATACTTTAAACCTCCTTCTACATCTGTTCCGAAAGATAAATTCCTCAATCCTCTGAATATCCTTCTGTCATCTGGAAGAATACTGAATAACTTCAAAGTGCCAATCTCAAGATACTTTATTTTCCCCAAAACATCTGGCATAGTAGAATCACTTACTCACAACATACGATCTCTGCGCTAACCTGAAACTCGAACTGCTATCCCAATCTGAATTTCTTCAACAAATTCTCATATCCGCTTCAAACTCTAAACCAGAACTGCATCAATCGTCAATCAAAGAGAAATACCGATAGTAGATAAAATAAGAACGGATCTACACTCCAACCAGAAGTGAAGAAATCATCGGTCAAAGAGAATAATTGTAGTAGATAAAATAAGAATAAATCTTTCGGTTAAACAACTGATCTCATATGATTCGGTTAAAAAAAGAGTGCATTCTCTGGAGATAGCTGAGAAATCGGCTCCACGACGATAAGAATCTCTCGAAGAATCTGTTATAGAACTCATAATCTTCAACTCTCCGGTACAGACATGATAAGATCAATAAGAATTCTAAATTCATCTAATACCTCTGATAGATTCAGTTCAAAGGATCTATAACACTGAAGACTAATTTACAATCTAAACGGTACTACAACAAAATCAAAGCGGCCATACCTCATTACAAATCCAGTCTTCCATACCTCTTTCTTATTAACTCTCAGTTGATGATGTCTGATCTCAAGTCGTTGCTGAATATAACCTCATAAATCAGAGGCAATCCCGGAATATCATCTGGAAAATACCAGCAAACTCTCTAACCACTGGTTTATCAACCAATTTAGGCTAGATTCTAGGACATCAACTGCATACAAAGAGAATTCCTTTGCACAATTCTGAAATCAAGCGGCCATACGACAGACAATAGCAACTACGGGAAGCAAAATCTCAAAAGGCAGAGATGCATCATAGTAATATCCCCAGTCAAGAAATACGGAGCGTAACAGAACTATCAGAATAAGAGCATAAAATCATACTCAACGGTTACCTGTTGTGTCATCATCGGGTGTAGTCCAAGTCTGCGGATCCTCGTTGAGAGTAAGATTCAACGTCTGTTGAATCGGAGGTTGATTCATGATCGAAGAGCCTCTAAGTCGATTCTGGTGCAGCGGCTGAAATGAGTGAACCACACGAGCTTGTCTCTCCTGTTGAACCATTGGTCTAAAATAACTCCCCGACTGAGATCCAATGGTATAACATTGAGGACATCTCCTAGAAAAGTGTCCTGGCAGATGGCAGATATTGCAGCATACCGAAATTCCAAGGAAATGCTCACTGAGGTGTTGACCTCCACAATTATTGCAAGATACACCGAAAGATCCTAAACTATGTCCGGAACCAGATTGTTTTGATCCGCTGGAGCTAGAAGAACTACTCCCATACTTCATGAATGACCGTCCTCTTGGTTGCAAAAGACCCCTAGTGGTACTTCCTCTGTACACGGTTGATTTTTGGAACGGAATCTGCCTAAGAAATTCAGCTTTAAACAAACTCCACAAAACAACCAAACCTTGATTCTCTAATGCCTTCTTCCTAGAAATCCACCAAATTTTGGCAGTCCCTTGCAGTTGGTACATAACTAACCGAATTCTACGGTCATCGTTGTATTCCAGAGAATCAAATAACTGGTCGATTTCTTCTAACCAATTTACACATTCCACTACATTCTCTGTACTCCTCAGAGTTGGGGTTTGAAAGGTCTGGAACCTCATGAACAAGGCTTCCATAGGCGTCGGAGTAACGTCCATTCTTCAGTCGTAGAACCACCTCGTTCAATCGGATTCCGATGCAGAATGTTTCCTGTTAAAAATTCATCGAGGAACACATATCTCAAATTCGAGAGCATTAGGACACAAACATCTCAATCTCAATCTTAATCATCTCGTGTCCATAATCTCTATTCAACAATTTTCTTCTATCTCAGAAATATTCAATTGCAATTGAGAAACAATTACAGTTTATATACCAGATAATTCATGCTTTACAATTTAAATCACAAATCATGCAATTCAAATAATCTTCACAAAATAAAGCATGCTCGCATGGTATTTACATAAGTCAATTAAATAATTCAAACACATGCGAGAATTCAATTCATGCCGACTCGAATTACCCCGCTCACTTTAGTTCAACCAAGAACTTATCGCTCTGATACCACTTAATGTGAGACCTCGATTCTAATCATCTAATTAAAATAAAACGATCAAGCTTAACAATAAGCCAAGGCGGAACTCAAGTAAATTTTTATTTTTTTTAAAAGGGCCACTGCTCGATCGATTGAACTCAACCGATCGAGAGCGGCGAAAATCCAAGCTCACTGCCTCCGAAAAAACAAGGCTCCTGCTCGATCAGTTGAACTCAACCGATCGAGCGGCAGCAAAAATTCCAACACACTGCCTAAGAAACATTAAGGCGCGCTCGATCGGTTGAACTCATCCGATCGAGCGCACCCCTCTGTACAAAAAAAACTGAAATTTATCTAAGGCATGCATTCCTCCATTCAACAAACTCAACATGCATACTCAATCAAAACGACATTCAAAATACAATACATGGTAGTTATAGAGTTATGCAATTCCTCAAAAGTAGAACATGCATCAGTTCTAGCTATTACAGATCCAAATACAACACAAGTTCGAACTACTCATTCGACTTCTACAACACCAAGGCCTCACTCTATCAACTCGACCACCTAGCCATGCGATCTCTGACTCGGTTCTGCCCCACCTGATGCCAAGTACACATAAAAAACAAGACAACAGTCGGATAAATTCGGTGAGAATACAATTCTCAGTAAAAGAGACCAAAACATGCATATCAAATAATATATCGAACGCGATATATGAAACAACCAAACAAGCAATTCCAATAGCATGTCAATAACTCCAAATCAAAATGCATAAAATACAATTCATGTCTTTAAAACCAGGATTATCAAGTCTCGATAAGCACAAGGTAAAGGTTCTTCTTCTCCTATTTGGGATCTCGAGGACAAAATATCACCAACACACCGACTCTTTCGATCGAGGTGGACGATGCATATTTTACTCCTCTAGACTTTGGGCGCCTATAGAGAGTGTTTCTCGACAATTGGTAAAAAAATATGCCAACCAATGTCACTCAACTATAGTCCACAGAACATCTAACTCCTCTGGGCCTCTCTTACCCGCAAAACAAAGGTAATTGACTCAATATGAATGCAAGTGCAAATCAAACAACAAACAACATAAAATTCAAGCAGCATGCAAGTATGTGATTTTCCCTAGGACACTCGAATCAATCCGAATTTGAGTTAATCATCCTATTCCATTCCAAAGTCATCTTTTACCTCTTCTTTGATTGGCATAGCTGCAATCCGGACAAGCTACAAGCACAAAAGACTCATTCAAAACATCACTCGATACAAGTCAAGGAAATAGAATAACCTCGATACCAAACCTTGATCAATTCTTCAACGATTCGAATTCTGTCAATTCCGGACTCCACGGTCTGCAAATGAAACTGAAGGAGATAAAAATAATTCCAAAGTCAATCCATCCAATTAAAACGATTCAAACTCAATTCCAACTCCTAAATCCAAAAACTCATCAATATAAACGATTGATATTCCAAAACTCAAACTGGCGGCATAACGACTATAACTGATCAAACCGGAAAAACAAACAACAATACAACATCTCAAAAAACTCATAACAATGCTAAAACCACAATAAAGGTTCAAACCCAACAAATCCCAAAACTCAATTTTTAGAATAAACTTCCAAAATTCCTAACAATTCCGAACGACTTCCTAATTCAAAACCGAATGAGAATAAACGATCAGAACTCTGCCTAGAACAACATACTAGCAACTCAATCGATTCTAACAACATCTGAAAAATAGAACGAATCTGATCGTAGAAAAACTTACGATATAACGAAGCTCTCGCTGCCGTGATCGCTAATCTGCGTTCAGTAATAAATTCCAACGGACGGATCGAGCTCGGACTGAAATCTGAGAGCTTGAAAGTAAAATGGGGTGTCTTCCATGGTGGAGAAGGCGATGCAGGAGAGATGGAGTGAAGGAGAAGAGTCAACACTTGCTTAAATATCTAACAAATTCCAAATTTGCGTATTAGTCCCTGAAAAATCCAAAATTTGCAAAATAGACCCTGATCAAAAACAAGTCGGCTCTTGAACTCTGCAATCTTTGATTATCTCAATTAAACTCAATTAAGATAAAATCGGGGTGTTACAACGTGAGTCGTTCTTTCCGTTCTTCACATTAAAACTTGAAACTTTTTGCACAGCAACTTTTAAAAATACTTAAAACACTTAAAATATCATAAACTTAATCTTTGAACTTCAAATGTGAAACATAAAAATCCGGGGCATAACTATTTCCGCTATGGAGGAAATAAATTCCCGCCCCAGCGCAGGGGCGCCCATTTGCTGCCTGCGCGCGCAGGCAGCGGAGCAGGGTGCCGTTTTCTGATTTTTCTTGCTCTTTTTCGGTCTTTTTCGATCCCAATTCAATCCTAATCACTCATATATTAAAAATTATGATCAACCACATGAAAAGCTTCAAAATCTAGAATAAGAATAACCCAAAACATTCATCTTTAAAAGATTTGCATCAAAACTTTTCTTTCAAAATACACACACCAAAATTTTCAGATTCACACAACTTTTTCATCAAGTCTCAAAAATATAAACTTGATTTTCCACATGAAAAATCTTCAAAACTTGCAAGGATTCCCTCAAGAACACCTCAACTTGAAAAGCTTTTAAACTAAAAATACATACATAAAAAATACTCATATTCAAAGTCTTTCTCAGAAATCTTCAACATTTTTCTCAAAAATATTTAACCAAAACATCAAGAACTATTCACGTTTCACAGATCTACATCATGCTTATAAAAAAAAAAACTCATAGAGTCAATGCAATTCATAATTTACACATCAACATACATCTTTTTCATATCAAAATACATATATTCTTAATTGGTGGTTTCAAAAGAGTTTAAAACTTGTATTTCCTCTTGGTAGGGAGTAATCGGTACCTCAAGAACTCGATCTAACCTTGCCACGAATGGATCTTTGAACAATCTTTTTCCATAGGATCAACTTGAAGATTGGGGGAGGAAAGGGGGTCGAGTTGGCGGCTAGGGTAGGATAGATTCTCCCCTTGTACGGTAACTTCAGATTTATAAAACTAATGGGCTTAACCGGTCCATTTAATAAAAATATTGATTTTTAAAAATTTTTCATCAAATATTTTAAAACTTGGCTACCAAGCCTAACTTTAAGTAATTTGCACCAAAAATATATTTAACTTTAAACTTTAAATAACATACATCATTTTTAATCGAAAGTTTCATAATGACCATTTATTTCTTTAAAATTCTTAAACCCCGTTAGTAGACTAGTCTCGATTCCTTCATTACCGAAATTAAACCGATACCTGAAATACATTAAAACTAACTTGCAGCCATTAAATTGAAACCATTAAACATTAGACAAATTACATGACATTAAATTATTTAACACAAGGTTTAAACATATATTTTTAACACTTAAAATATCAACTCTGGAACATAAAATCTCACGCAAAATAAATAGCATGCAAAACCTTTTAAACACAATCTTTTAATCATGTATAAAAAAAATAAAATCATTTAATTTAAAAATAATCTTTAAATCACCATTAAATGAAATAAATTCATTTAAAATTTATTTAAAGTCTCTTTAATATTCATGAGTGGATTCATGGATTTTTCGGACGTTACAATAGGCCCCCTACTCTCGGATAAGTGTAATTTTATTGAAGGTGATCGAGAGTACCAAAATTAATTATCCAATAATTATAGTTTTTATTAATATACATTATTCTAATTATTTTTTTTAGTTTTGATGGGTCGAAAAATATGTAACTTATTGGACAAGAAGTGATTATGAGGGTTTTATTACTATCAATACCTCTTTATCCCTCTTTCTTGTGTAAGCCTCATTAATTCTAGCACGAGACCCAATAAATGGCAGGTATGACTGCCCCACACCTCTTCCTTTATTATTTCTAGATTTTTTGTTTTAGTGGAATTTTTGAATTGCATTGTAGCGACCCTACCCGGATCCGCTACCTAATCAGAGTTAAGAGCATAATTAAACATGCATTAAATAAATAGCTGCGGAAGAATTAAATAAAAACAGACCGGCAGAATACAACCGGTTAAATAAATTCGATTATACAACCCAATCGAATAAATAAACCCTAAAGGTAAAACCTACAGCTAATCTTGCTGTCTTCACTGGTCGCTGGCTACTCCAAGCTCCTGGCGCTCAATCCTGCACCTACACCTGCCCCGTTGAATGGGGTGTCCAGGTACACAGAAAAGACTGGACGTGAGCTCTAAGCTCAATACGAAAGCACTGGGTAAAACATACAAATATGATGCATGCAAATGATAGGGTATCCATATCTGGGATAACTGTATATAACTGCTCAGTAATGGCGCATAGGACATGAGTGGTACAACCCAGGGAGCAAACCCTATCGACACTGCTCATTCCTATAGGACGTGGACTGTGTCCCCAAATGCTAATCACCCATGACCCGTCAGTCACTGGGCACTAGACATCAACCGTCCAAACAGGGCTAAGCGGCCCTACATGGCTCATCTCACAAGACGTACAGACACAATATGATATGCACATGCTGCATAATAATATGACACACAAATGCAACATATAAGCATGCAAAACCCACTGGCTATCTCAGTCTGTACTTGCGTACCTTACTACAGGCAGTTCCTAGCAGTCCCACTCTAGGTTCCAAGCCTATATCAACTCTACAATGCAAATATCCATGCATCATTATTTAAGCTCTAAAAGCCTTAATTAAGCTATTGCATACTCCTAAATAATTTAAGGAGACCATAGCTATACCTGCGTCCGTCGTCAGCCCGCTGATGACAATTGCCTCAAAACTAGGCCACTGCTCCGCCTCGACGCCTGGATCGCTATGCCACTTCCGGATTCCCAATAGGATGCTTAGAACTCCCCAGATCTGAGTTAGAATGCTTAGGAATCAGAGAGAAGAGAGGGAAAGGTGCACTTGAAAATGAAATTTTGGCCCCCTATTTATAGACGGAGTTCGGAGCCTCCGAACCTGGTTCGGAACCTCCGAACACGATCGGATCCTCCGATCCCATCTTCGAAGCGTCCGATCGCCCAATATTACGTCAGCCATGACGTCACTTTGCTGACGTCAGCGATGACACGTGCCCTGGTCCCGATCGGAACGTCCGATCTTACCGACGGAGCTTCCGATCCACTTCGGAGCCTCCGATCCTGAGTTCGGATCCTTCGATCCAGTTCGGAGCCTCTTGACTTGGTTCGGAGCTTCCGAACCCTCCGGACCTTCGAACCTTTCAGGCTATTTTGAGTGTCCTGAATCCATTTCTTGACTCCGTTAACCCATTTGGGATTTCCTTAATCATATTTTACTTAATCTAAACATGATTACACGATTAATAGACTCATTAATCGCTAATTCTGGATATGGGTCACTACATTCTCCCCCCCTTAAAAGATTTCGTCCTCGAAATCTAAGGTAAAACCTCGAGAACGTACAAGAAACCCTTGCTCGAGTGTCTGGTCGAAATATCCTCCGACACACTCAGACTCTCGTCGAATTCTCTGCAAGCTTCATTAATGCTGAACCGCATTAACATTTTCCCTGCTGAAAATTACTGCGCTACTGGTCGACAATCGAACTCCTCTAGCACTCGCATATCACAACATTGATACGTCTTCCAAACTGACCCCGATTTCTCTGGTCACGAAAGATACCAACACCCACTTGATCGAGATCATCGTCCCAAAAAAAATCTTATACTGACGAAGACCAAGTCATGAACTGATTGGTTTACGACATTCGTCGAATTACTTATCGAATCTAACCATCTAATGGTTCCAAAAGTTCTCGGTGCTCAACACCTCTAGTCAGGAAATACTATTCCCAACACTGTGCCAACACAACAAAGCCCAAATTATCCTCAAGAGAATCTAGTTGCTCAAGTCTATACTTCAACGTAACTGCTCACAATGTTCCCTAGACTGGTTGCCCTCCCCACTCTCCCTGAAGCACAACCGGCTTCCCAAGAAATACTGGGAACTTAAACCATCATGTCTAGTACATTCTGCTTTCCACGTTTCTTAGTATAACCTCAACACTGTGCTCTGATGAAACTATCATCGATCACTAATAATGACACTAAGTCATCTTTTAGCCATTGGCCTACAAAGTCATGCATACATTGCAATAGAAGTTATTACACCTCTGATGATCTGCATCATTTCAACCATAGGTTATTTACCCATGAATCTTAATCGTTGGGCATCCTCCTGATAGTTATACACACTCGCAATCACTGTACGCTCATCAAGACTAAGGCAAGCTCCCACCAATATGCTCGACTGGGACATTCCACAGTGCACAGACATATGGAAACGCTTCCTATTTCGTCTCGAAACTCGACAGTCATTGCACCTGGTATAACTCAATTCAAAGTCTCTGATAATACCATCAGCTCATACCAACCTCCCAAAGTTGAGCATACTGATCCTGGAACTAAATCCCAACGAATTCTCAATAGTCAAATCGCTCCCTTGCAACGCATCAGTCTCAGCACTGAAAGACCTAATTCGTCGATTCCCTAGTCAATCCAGGGAAATACTTGTGCTCGAAGTAACTTGCCAACCGATGCACATCCGAATATTGATTCTTGCTAATGTGCAATATTCTTGTCAAAAAAATCCGCATAGATGTGACTCACTGACTCGAAAGAACAACTTCGATCCGTCACAATCTTGCGAAATCTTCTATCCCAAAGGCAAACCTCGTTGGCTACTAAGTCGATCCTTGACTATCTCTATCATTTCAAAGACATCGTTCATCACATGCTAGAAGGCTAGTGACACCTCCTGCTAGATCTCGAGGATCAGATCCTAGCTAATGTCACACAGATCAGTCAACTGATGTTTCCTTGCTAATGTCCATTAGCATTTCCAACTACTCGTCGGATCCAACCACAACGGTACACATAGATGCCCTCACTTAACCGAAATGTCCGGTCAACAACCTTCACTATTGTTGTTCAATGGAAAACTCTCACATGAAACAACGACATGATCCTTTCCTGACCTATTGCTATCACTAAGCAATTGATTGGATCAATATCAGCTTCCTTCTTAACAAGAATGCACTATACCAGGAACTACCAACTCCCTTGCTTGTCTCTACTGTCAAGTTAGCACCTAACTTGATCATACCAGTCCACTTGCAATCGTTCTCGATTACAGCAATCCCAGAAGATTCATCTCTGGCGATCATTGAGACTAAATAACTCAAATCTTCGATTTCTCTGAGATGGTATTCAGTACTCATCCCATAAGCATTACTCGAACAATACTACTCCAAGTATTTCTTAATTGCTAAATCCCGATCAACCCTGATTGGCTCAACCAATCGAATTCATCGATCTACTTAAGCTCGCACTTATCAGATCAGACCACCACTGATCATCCAACCTACATGGCTCGGTCAATAACCATGACTTAGCTGTGTCAAGGAACCATTTCCAAACGGTTTCAGATCACGGTGCATAAGTAGTTTACTTGGCACAAGTCCTGCGCCTTTTCAGCACTACTAACCGCTGCTTCGTATTCCAAACTTAACCATCCTAACTCTGACAGAGTTACCCAATAACCACTAGTAGTCACTAGCACAGATCCCGTGCCACCTTAGCACTACCAATCGTTGTCTTGTTCACCCAAGGCAACCATCAAGATAAACTAAGCCCATTTCCATCCCATGGAAAATCCTACGCTCAATCTCTGAAAATATCAGACAGTACTTAGTTCAATCACCGGACTCACTTGCCTCGTTCATTCTGGATGAACATCACGATTCGTCAAGTCCAAAGTTATACCTAAGGAATTCCAAAAATTTTTCCACAATCTTCGGACACACTCCTGATTATATCCCACGCAAAGATTGTGCAACAAATTAAGACTGAGGTAGCTTACCACGATAACCCACCTGGACAATCACCAAGGTTTCACGGGTATAGGCCACGCTTCCCTCACATCTCAATTAATGCTTATACAATCCTTAGCATACGGTATAAACCATCACAGATGAAGTCCATCATCATGAAGTAATTCTCCTATTCGAGTTGAAGTGTTAGAACAACATCCTGTCCAAGTTCTTGGATATTTCCTATCACAAGGAAATTCTAACCACAACTCTGATGACAACCCCTAGTCATCGCTGGTAGAAATCCATCCACATACTAGATCCACACGTCTAGCAGTAATTCAAAGGTTAAAACCTATCTGCTCAGAGTATACACTTGTCAAGGAAATCCCTCCATGACTGGTTCCGCAGCAGAAAACTCAAACTATCTCTGTCACACCAGACGATATCGTACCATCGATATCAAACCTGATATCTTATCCAAGGTCATACCTCGTCGTGACTGTCACCAAATCCCTAGACTGAACAGCCTTCCCACCGCCATCTCCTGAAGCACAAAGGCTCCCAGGTACCCTCTGAAGTACAAAGACTCCCAGAGTAATACTGGCATAGGGTCGCGCCCCATCACGTCTATTCATGGTCATAATCCACAACTCTCGGCATATACTGGACCTGGCATCCCGATGAAAACCCATCATCACAAGACTCAACCTAACAAAGGTCAGACAGCCTATATTCTAAGGAAACAACTTAGAATAAAGCCCAAATGTTCTAAACCGAACAATACCCTTAATGTCTCTGGATGAGTCCACTCATTGCTGGCACTAACTTGGTCCACTGACTAACTCGGTCAATCCTAGGAAAACGCCTAGACTAACCACAAGTCAAACCGTCACAGTTGGCCCACTCAAATCCCATGAGCTGCAATAGTTGAACACTAATCAACTAAAATAATGCCAATCCTAGCAAAATCACTCGCAATCATTCACGAATTGCTGGATAAATAAAACATGTATCACTTATTTCAAGTTATGTACAATTCTCTTTATTACAATCTCATGTAATACATACAGTATTCAAAATACAATGAAATGTACAATCAAACTTGAAATGATACAACCAAAGTATGATGATTCATTACAACTGAAATACTGTTTACAACTACAATGATACAGTATTTAAATCATCGTACTAGTCTTCGTTTCTTGAGCATGAAGCTTCTAATCGACACACGCATCGATACAAGCATACTCCCGACCAAGTCTCTCTACATGTCCTCTTATGAAGAACTCCGGAGAAATGGCTCGTGATAGCTAACCAGCTATGCTCTGCATCAGTGCATGTCAGTCGACCTCTTCTGCTCACGATCTACCATCAGCGTTCTTCTTGTATTCATATCATGCTTTTGAACATGAAGTTTTTCGTGTGCCTACCGAATGCATCGATACCATCATACCGGCAAAACCATGTACTGCATGAGGTTAAAGACCTCACGCTCGAAACCTGTCATGCTTTAGGCACTCGAGGCATTCTCTGGTGAAGGTCTATCTGACAATCTCTCCAACTATGACTGGAGAATCGTCATAGTAGTGTCATCATGGTATGGACGATACAGATGCAAGCATCAAGTGCGTCCCATCCAATGCTCTGCCACTGCCTCTGGCATCCGGTACTAGATCCAAAACTAGGATCCACATGAGTAGAAGTCTTGAAAACTCGGACACGATCCATCACTCCTGTCCGCACTTGCTGGAACCCCATAAGCCAAGTCTTCAGAAATCCGGCCGATGACGATAGTTTCTGGGAAAACTAATTGCCGCATCATCACCTCTTCCAAGGTCTCATCAATCCTATAAGGATAACCCAAAGTCTCATTACTATATCCCAAGTCTCTTGCATGCATATGCTCTGATACCAATAAATGTAGCGACCCTACCCGGATCCGCTACCTAATCAGAGTTAAGAGCATAATTAAACATGCATTAAATAAATCGCTGCGGAAAAATTAAATAAAAATAGACCGGCAGAATACAACCGGTTAAATAAATTCGATTATACAACCCAATCAAATAAATAAACCCTAAAGGTAAAACCTACAGCTAATCTTGCTGTCTTCACTGGTCGCTGGCTACTTCAAGCTCCTGGCGCTCAATCCTGCACGTACACCTGCCCCATCGAATGGGGTGTCCAGGTACACAGAAAAGACTGGACGTGAGCTCTAAGCTCAATACGAAAGCACTGGGTAAAACATACAAATATGATGCATGCAAATGATAGGGTATCCATATCTGGGATAACTGTATATAACTGCTCAGTAATGGCGCATAGGACATGAGTGGTACAACCCAGGGAGCAAACCCTGTCGACACTGCTCATTCCTATAGGACGTGGACTGTGTCCCCAAAAGCTAATCACCCATGACCCGTCAGTCACTGGGCACTAGACATCAACCGTCCAAACAGGGCTGAGCGGCCCTACATGGCTCATCTCACAAGACGTACATGCACAATATGATATGCACATGCTGCATAATAATATGACACACAAATGCAACATATAAGCATGCAAAACCCGCTGGCTATCTCAGTCTGTACTTGCGTATCTTACTACAGGCAGTTCCTAGCAGTCCCTCTCTATGTTCCAAGCCTATATCAGCTCTACAATGCAAATATCCATGCATCATTATTTAAGCTCTAAAAGCCTTAATTAGGCTATTGCATACTCCTAAATAATTTAAGGAGACCATAGCTATACCTGCGTCCGTCGTCAGCCCGCTGATGACAATTGCCTCAAAACTAGGCCACATCTCCGCCTCGACGCCTGGATCGCTATGCCACTTCCGGATTCCCAATAAGATGCCTAGAACTCTCTATATCTGAGTTAGAAGGCTTAGGAATCAGAGAGAAGAGAGGGAAAGGTGCACTTGAAAATGAAATTTCGGCCCCCTATTTATAGACGGAGTTCGGAGCCTCCGAACCCGATTCGGAACATCCGAACATGATCGGATCCTCCTATCCCATCTTCGGAGCGTCCGATCGCCCAATATTACGTCAGCCATGACGTCACTTTGCTGAAGTCAGCGATGACACGTGCCCTGGTCCCGATCGGAACGTCCGATCTTACCAACGGAGCTTCCGATCCACTTTGGAGCCTCCGATCCTGAGTTCAGATCCTCCGATCCAGTTCGGAGCCTCCTGACTTGGTTCGGAGCTTCCGAACCCTCCGGACCTTCGAACTTTCCAGGCTATTTTGAGTGTCCTGAATCCATTTTTTGACTCCGTTAACCCATTTGGTATTTCCTTAATCATGTTTTACTTAATCTAAACATGATTACACGATTAATATACTCATTAATCGCTAATTCTGGATACGGATCACTACATGCATTCTTTACTCTTTCTTTCCTTATACTTTTCTTCTACTCCATTTTTTTCCTCGAAGCTTTTAATCAGGTAAACAACTACCTCACCACCAGAAAAATTCTTAAGCCGATTTCCCTCTCGGCTCCTGTGCTGGCTCAACACCGGTGTCCGTGACAGCGGCGAGGGGTACCAAAGGAGGCTGGAGACGACTTAGGAATGATTCTTGATGGGGAAGCTTGAAGTGATTGAGAAGGTGCTGGGATGGAGAGGTGATGGCGAGGATGGTAGCTTAGGTGGTGTTTTGTTTCTTCCTTTCCTTCGTTGTTGGTTTGGGCTAGAGATGGAGAGAAAGATCCTTATGCACATTTGGAGAGATTTCAGTCTATCTGCAACACTTTCAAGTTCAATTGGGGTAACAGCTGATGCAGTGAGACTGCGATTATTTCCGTTCTCTTTAGGAAACTCAACTGAGTGGCCAATAGAACTTCCCGTCGGGTCTATCATGACATGGACGGAGCTTGTTCAAGAATTTTTGAACAAGTACTTCCCACCAACCAAGATGACACAGTTATTCTCTTATATTAATTCATTCAAGCAGAAAGATGATGAGTCACTGAATTCATCTTGGACCAGATTTAAGAAGATGCTGAGGATGTGTCCTCATCATAACCTAACACAAAGCTAGCAGAATCAGACTTTCTACAATGGTGCCGACCCATCAGTGCGAACCATGCTGCACATAGCAGCAAATGGAAGCATATTCAGAAAAACTCCAGTGGACGGTGGGGAAATAATTGGAAATATGGCAGAGAGTAATGTGGGATGGCCGAATCTAAAAAAGGAGAAGAAAGCAGGAGTTCTCGATATTGATGCTTTAACAGCTTTGACTGCAAAAATTGAAACTTTATCTCATCAAATGTCATAGATGCAGTCAGCTCCTGTTAACCAAGTATAGGGGATGTTCGTTGAGGAACAACTGAAGTTTGAAGGCAAATTAGCAAATATTGTGGGAAATCAGGGAAGGCAACCATACAACCCATACTGTAACACATACAATCTGGGCTGCAAAAATCATTCTAAATTTTTTTGGAAATCCCCTAAGAATGCAGAAAATGCGTCACAAACCAAGCAAGAAGAGAAAAAGTTGAGCTTTGAATATGTTATGATGAAATATGTAGCTGGGACTGAAACAAGGCTACAGAATCAATAGGCGATGCTGCATAAGTTTGAAACTCAGATGGGTCAGTTAGCCAACCACCTAGCTGCAAGACAAAAAGGATCATTGCCGAGCAACACTGAGAAAAATCCTAGGGATGTAAATGTTATCATGGTTGTGACAAAATCACAAAAGGAGGAACCTGAGAAGATTGCCAAGGGAAAAGAGATATTGAGACAAAAAAATGAAGATTCAAAGGAGGACAAGCTCAGCTCTGCAAAATCCTCGACAACAGGTAAGAAGGGTAAGAATTTAGACTCTGAAGTTAATATTGATGTTAATATTTCTACTCTTTCTTTTCCGCAAAGAGCTAAACAATTATAATTAGATTATCAGTTTAAAATATTTCTTGAAATTTTCAAGAAACTGCATATTTACATTCCTTTCGCATATGCCTTAGCTCAAATGCCGAGTTATGCTAGATTCTTGAAGGAAATATTGACAGACAAAAGGAAGTTGAATGATCTAGAGACAGTGCTCTTAATGAGGAATGCTCTGCCGTGCTCCAAAATAAGCTCCCACTGAAGTTTCAAGATCAAGGGAGTTTCTCTATACCTTGTAATATTGGTTGTATTTCATTTGATAATGTGTTATGGGATTTAGAAGCAAGTATCAATTTGATGTCTTATTCACTTGCTAAGAAATTAGGTATAGGAGATATTGAACCCACCACAATCTCTCTTAAACTTGTTGACCGCTCAATAAAATATCCTAGATGGATAGTGGAAAATGTCTTAGTTAAAGTTGACAAGCTCATATTACCAATTGATTTTGTTATTCTTGACACAGATGAGGATTGTGAGGTTCCCTTGATTTTAGGGCGCCCTTTTCTTGCTACAAGTAGGGCATTAATCGATGTAGAAAAAAGGAAATTGATCTTAAGGATGAATGATGAGCAAGTTGTTTTCAATATGCTTCATTCGGTCATAAATAGTTCAATTGTGAAATCTTGATTTGAGGTTGATGCTGTTGATGATTGTGTGGCTAGATGTATGTAGGTAAAAGACGCTCTTGATGTGGCTCGACAGCCACAAGTTCCAACACTTCTTGTCAAACTGTTTGCTGGAATTGAACCAAAACTCTTACCCTCCTATTTGAAATATTTATCGGTGGATGATTCACATGTGCCCGTAATAATTTCTTCATCTTTAACAGGTACAAATGAAATAAAGTTATCAAGATTCCTACGCGGTTATATTCACATAATGGGGTGGAGCATTGATTATATTAAAGGATTTGGACCCATAATAATGCTAGATGGAAGCACAGCTGGGGGGAAATAGAGGAATTGACAAGCATACATCCCCAACAGTGGATGATCCACCTTGAGCTTATAAAAGAAGCACAGTCGGGCTATAGATTATAAATTTAGCGATGTTTAGGAGGCAACCCAGTGTTTCTCTCTTGTTTTAATTTTTCATTCGCCTCTATTATTTTATTTTATTAGTTATTTATTTTTTAAAAAAACAAAACAAAAATCTTAAAATAAATACAAAAATATTTTTTACGCTCGAGCGAGTATAATCTTCTACTCGAGCGCAAATACTTTGCCCGCTCGAGCGCGAATATTTCTGTATTGTGAAATTTTTTTTACTAAGTTGGGCTTGAGCGGGCCCTTTGTCCCCCTAGCACGACTCGATCTGTGTTTTTTTAAGACGCAGATCCACTTCAACACCCCCATATATTTTTGCCCCCCCTTCGAAACCCTACCCCTAAATCGCCTAAGGACAACCGATTTCACTTGTTCTTCGCTTCCATTTTACAGGATTCTCTCCAACAACTCCTAAGGACCACCGATCTACATACAAGGATGCCGCCAAAAAAAGCCCGGTCCTCTGGCCAAGCTGCTTTATCTTGCCCGTCTGGTGTCTCCGGAAAATTTGTGTCATCGACGGCTAAAAAACGATACGACCACGCTATACTTCATCGCAACCCTATTCTCGAGCATGGTATTGTGCTCTCTTGGCGTAATTGTGGTATTAATAATGTCGTTAGAGCTAGAAATTGGGAAAAGTTTTGTACACAACCTAAGGCCGCCGTCGTGCCGGTGGTTCGCGAGTTTTATGTCAATGCAGCTGAGATGGAGGATGGTAAATCCTTTTTTTGAGGCAAGATTGTGTATTTTGATTCAGACACGTTGAATAAATTGTTAGAAACCCCTTTGGTGGACGTCACAGTACCGTGATTTGAAATCCAATCCAGATTATAATGTGATTATTGAGGAGGTTTGTTTTGAGGGGGCTAAGTGGAAGGACCCAGTCAAATTCCTGCACTTCCCCGAATGGTTTTTGAAGTTGGAGCCAACACTTTTGTAAGGTCCGAGATTATTTAATTTTAATCCGAGTATATTTAATTTTAGAATTTTGGAGTTTGAGTTTAAATTCTAATATTCTTAAATTATTAGGATTGAAATTGAATGAAAAGATTTTATATGGTCTGAATTGCAAATAGTAAAGACTAGAGGGGCCAAAACGAAATTACTTGTGAATAGTGGATGACACATGTCTTGATCCTAGCTTTGTACGTGTATGTATATGGATTTCATCAGAATTATCTCTTCTTCAACAGCAAGAAACCGAGAGCCTCATATTCCTTGTCCAAATTTCATCTTCAACCTTCATTATTTCAAGATCTTTTCATCCGAATAAAATTCTGAGCACAGTTTTGGAATCCTCGTAACAAGAGCTTCGTTGTGATGTAAGTATCTCTTTGATCCAGCTGAGTTTGAAATTATGATGTAATAATCAGATTCTTATAGCTTCAATGTGTTCTTGAGCTTGTATCGGTTGTTATATCGAAACCGGATCAAGAACGGATACCGTTTGAATGTGTTATGATTTCCAGCTCTTGTTCAAACAGTATGTTAGCTGAGTTGACTGATTTATGATGATATCTTGCTGCTATATTATGTTTAAAAGCTGATTATGTTGGTTAGAATTGATGGGTTTGAGTTTTGGTTATCGGTTGTGTTATTTTTACGTCGCTGGTTTACGAAGTTGATAGATTTTGACTCCGTATGATTGAGCTGTGGTATAAATGAATTCTTGCTGATGTTATGGCCTTGAATACCATTCATTTCAGATTTAATCAAAGGACATCGACTTCGGGCGTTTCGGTTTCGAACCGGGAGATATTTTATCAAAGTTGGTGAGATTTAAACTTTGATACTTGAGTTTAGCTTGAGCAGATTTGTGATTGCAATTGTGTATTTTGTAGCTTGTGGATCTAGCTCATTCCTTATCAAGACTAAGGTATGATACAATGATGATCAAGTTGAGGATGTTCGTCGAGACGAGTTCACTTTCTCGATTCCCTTAAATCACACAATACTTGACATACATGTTTAAATTATGGTTATGTTATCTTGTTATCTATGTGAGCCTAATATTTATTCAAGTCTTGCCGATATCGTTGATGGGTTATAAACTTCGATATTAAATATAAATGACAAGTATTTATCATTGATAGATCAACTTTGGTTATAGCATCAGTGATGAGCTTGAGCCTGATGATGAGTGGTGTGTTCTAGCATCTAACCGTGTCGTTCATAAAGCCTTGAATCTTTATTATGTAGATAACTGCCTTGTGGTATTTAGGTTGGTTTTTATATTGAAATGCATGAAACTTGCTATTTGTGTTTCAATATATGTTTTCGTTGTTTCATACTAAGTTTATACTTACCGGTTATCCGGCTGTTGTTTTGTTTTGTGTGTGCATTGCAACAGAGGATGCAGGGCCGAGTCGTAGAAGGTCTTGAGCAATTGGAAGTTTAGAGGAGTGGCGTTCCGGGCTAGGAATGTTTAAGTGCTGTCAAGAACATGAATCATGTGTATAGCATATGTGGGTTTGTATGTGTTTGTTGTGTTGTACAAATCTAGTGGATGTAAACTTGAAGTTTGGCTTGACTACTTATAGTATCTTGTATGCTAGACTTTTGAATAAAGTTGTCATGTATCTTGTACATGTTTGTTCTAATATGTATAGCCTTGTTTACATTGAATTACATGTTGTTAGATAGCAAATCACTAGCAAAGGACAACACAAGAACAAAAGAAACACCTGCAGATTTGCACTGGAGGGGCAGCTCGATCGGTGTAGTTTGACCGATCGAGCGGTGCACTTGAAATGCCAAACCCGAGAGTTTGGGATTTCTTTGCCGCTCGATCGGTCAAGTTTAACCGATCGAGCGGAGGTCCAATTTCTAATTTTTTTTTTCTTTTGTATTACTTGTGCTTAGTTCTTATGTTTAATGTTGAGTCATGAGATTAAAGTAGACGAGCCCGGGGTCGCCACATTGTTTGGTATCAAAGCTTAAGTTGTATTGAGTCGACATTGGAAGCTGAAGGGGTAGAGTGAGTCGCATAAATTCATGATGCATGAGTTTAATGCATGGTTGTTCATATGAATTTTATGCAAGCATGTTCTACTCTTGTAATCATATGTTATATGCTAGCATGTTTACTTATTGCAAGTATGTTCTTATATGAGTTCATGGCTAAACATGTAATGGAAGTGTTGTGAGATGGGAATAAAGCCTACTCATGAGATTAAAGAGTAGATGTGATGTTGTTATGTGCTGAACTGTTGTCTACTCTCAGTTATCAGCTATGCCTCCTCGATCTTTACCTCTTCGCAGTGGTCGTATTAATCCACAGACACCACCGACTGAGCAAGTACCTCTAAATGAACAAGTTCCTCCTCCAATAGTTCCTAATATTCCACCAGTACTTTTGACTGAGCAGGGCAGTACTACTGTTACTCCAATGGATACTACTGCTAATCTGATGGAGGTGTTGTTGAAGAGATTTCAATCATTCAAACCACCTAGTCTGCATGGTACTGAGGATTCTGTATCATGTGAAAGCTGGCTTGATGATATCGAGCAACTGTTTGAATCCATTGATTACACTGATGATCGACGAGTTCGATTGGTTATCCATCAAATGCATGATGTGGCAAAAAGTTGGTGGATCATGACTAATAAAGCGTTGGAAAATTGAGGTACTGTTATTACCTGGAATGTATTTAAAGCTGAGTTTTTCAAACGTTTCTTTCCTCAGTCATATAGAAAAGACAAGGGAGCGGAGTTTGCTAATTTGCAATAGGGTAATATGTGCATTGAAGATTATGTTGCGAAGTTTTCTACTTTACTCCGTTTTGCACCTCATATTGCGGATAATGAGGAAGCGAAGGCCGATCAATTCATCAACGGTCTTAATCCTGATGTCTTTACCTTGGTCAATGCGGGGAGACCTAATAATCTTGCTGATGCTCTTGATAAATCCAAGGGTGCTGAAGCTGGTATCTTTAGACAGAAAGGAATTCCGTTCAAGCCTCAACCATCTCCACAGCCATTGCCACAGCCACCACCAATACAACCTCAAGAATCCTTTCCTCAACAGCAAAGTAGGTATGAAGGAGGTGGCAGCAATAGCAACAAAAGGGATCGGTTCAGGCCCAAAGGTAAATAGTTCAAGAAGCAAGGAAGCAGTTCCTCTAGTTCTGGTGGTTCAAAGAAGTTGGGAACAAGTCAGGGTTCAGGGTCTACAGGTTGGTTTTGTAGCAAGTGTGGGGGAAGACATTCTAGTGATGCTTGCAAAGGAGTTTCTGGAACTTGTAATTTCTGCAACCGGCCTGGACATTATGCTAAAGTGTGTCCTACACGTGGATCATCTCAAGGAGCAACTCAAGCTGACAGACAAGCTCCTGCTGTGCATTCCTTCCAATCTTCAGGTAGACCAGCTCAGAGTAGATAGGGAGAAAGTCAGAGTGTAGCCCAACCTTCACGAAAGCCAGCTAGAGTTTTTGCATTGACAGAAGATCAGGCACAGGCAGCATCGGACAATGTGATTGCAGGTAATTGTGTTCTCTCTGGTTATCCTGCTTATGTGTTGATTGACACTGGAGCATCACATACTTTTATAGCTGAAAAATTTGTTACATTGCATGCTTTGCCTGTTGAGCATTTTTCTTTTATATTTGCTATCTCATCGCCCATGGGAAAAGATAAGACATCTGCAAGTATAGTCAGGGGTTGTGAGTTACAGTTTGACAGTAATGCAATTGAGCTTGATTGCATAGTACTTGGTATGTCTGATTTTGATTGTATTATTGGCATCGATGCACTAACCAAGTACAGAGCCACGGTTGACTGTTTTCATAAGGTTGTCCGATTTAGACCAGACATGGTAGATGATTGGAAATTCTTTGGTAAGGGTTCTCGTGCTAAGATTCCTTTGATTTCTAGCTTATCTATGGAACAGTTATTGCAGACTGGTGCTGAAGGATTTCTAGTTTATCCATTGGATGTGTTGAAAGCTAGTCCTGTATTGGCGGATATTCCTGTTGTATGTGAGTTTGCAGATATTTTTCCGGATGAAATACCGGGATTGCCTCCTATTCGTGAGATTGATTTTAGTATTGAATTGGTACCAGGTACTTTGCCTATCTCTAAAGCTCCTTATAGGATGGCACCACTTGAACTGAAAGAGTTGAAAGATTAACTTGAAGATTTGCTGAACAAAGGTTACATTAGGCTGAGTGTGTCACCCTGGGGTGCTCCGGTTTTGTTTGTAAGGAAGAAGGACGGGTCGATGAGATTATGTATCGACTACCGCCAATTAAATCAGGTCACGGTAAAGAATAGATATCCATTACCTCGAATATATGACTTGTTTGATCAATTACAGGGTTCTTCCATTTATTCAAAGATCGATTTGAGGTCTGGTTATCACCAGTTGAGGGTCAGAGAAGCAGATGTGTCCAAAATTGCTTTTCGAATGAGGTATGACCACTATGAGTTTATAGTAATGTCATTTGGTTTAACAAATGCTCCTGCTGTCTTTATGGGTTTAATGAATAGAATATTTCAGAAGTACTTAGACGAGTTTGTTATCATTTTTATTGATGATATTCTGATATATTCTAAAAATAAGACTGAGCATGCAGAACATTTGAGAATTGTTTTGCAGATTTTTAGAACTGAGCACTTGTATGCTAAGTTGTCCAAATGTGAGTTTTGGTTGGACAGAGTTATTTTTCTTGGCCATGTTATTTTAGGAGACGGTATATCTGTTGATCCTAGCAAGGTAGAGGCAGTTATTAACTAGCCTAGACCTACATCCATACTCGAGATTCGTAGTTTCATGGGTTTAGCTGGGTATTATTGCCGATTTATTGCAGGATTTTCTAGCATTGCAAAACCAATTAACCAGTTAACATAGAAGAATACTTCGTTTGTTTGGACACATGAATGTGAAGCTAGTTTTGTGGAGTTGAAGAAACGGTTGACTAGTGCACCTGTATTATCTATTCCATCAGGTATAGGTGGTTTTACTGTTTATTCAGACGCTTCTCATAAGGGTTTGGGTTGTATTTTGATGCAGAAAGGCCATTTGATAGCATATTCTTCCAGGCAATTGAAACCTCACGAGATCAGATACCAAGTACATGATCATGAGCTTGCAGCTATTGTCTTTGCATTAAAGATTTTGCGTCATTATTTATATGGTGAGACCTTTGAAATATTCTCTGATCATAAAAGTTTGAAATATCTGTTTTCTCAAGCTGAGTTAAATATGAGACAAAGACGTTGGTTAGACTTGCTGAAAGATTTTGACTGTGAAATTAAGTATTATCCAGGGAAGTCTAATGCAGCGGTTGATGCGCTGAGTAGAAAAGTATGTGATTTATCCTTATCTACTATGCGTGTCTCTAAGTTGATTGAAGATTGTTGTGTTTCTGGTCTGGATTTTGAGACAGATGTACAACCTGTACGGGTTTATGCAATCACAGTTGAGCCTGAGTTGTTTGTTCGAATTAAAGAAGCTCAGAAAGCTGATCAGAACATTCAGAATTCGATTGAAAGAGTTAGGACTGGACATGAGTCAGAGTTTCAGGTTAGCATGGATGGAATTTTGTTTGTTAATCGACGTATTGTTGTACTTGATATTGCAGAATTGAGACAACAAATTCTGAATGAAGCTCATTGCAGCAAGTTTAGTATCCATCCAGGGGGCAGAAAAATGTATAATGATCTGAAACAGCAGTTTTGGTGGAAAAGAATGAAAGCTGACGTGACAAAATTTGTATCTAGATGTTTAAACTGTAAGAGTGGGTGCCCAGTGAGCCAACTGTGTGGCTATGGGCTTTGTTGACTCTTTGTATAAACAATCTTTTGTTTAATATTATTTACACTTTTATGGCAATGACTTTATATTACTTCATATTGTTATATTGTGATATACTATTGTTGTTTTGATAAAGACCTTGAATATACTATAGTGTATGTAAGATGTGGTAGAACATGGAGATGTCTATCATGAAATACATCTTATAGTCACTGTATATTCTAAAACCGTTCCTAGTCGATTGAGCCGTCCGATAATAAGGATAAGGATCGCTCGAGTTTGAGACTAGCATTTGCGATGCGGAGTACCACGTTTCATTGGTAGGGAACATGGAGATGTTCGAAGCATGCAAATGGATATTCATAGGATGAATAGTCGAACTACCCTATCCGGACTTTCCAAGTGGTTATCACTTATCGAGTGGATAAAGTCCGCGGTTTTGGTTGTACACCATTAGTCCTTACGACTTGAAACATCATGGAGACTCTATATGCTAGTACTGTGCTTTGACTCGTTTACCGACTCTGAGGGGGTCATCAGGTGTCGAGATTGGGTACAGTTACGACACATATAGGAGTCAATGCATTGTTGTCAAGGATTCACCACATACTTGCGAGTATGGATATCCTATGCGATCTGAGGAGATATTAGTGTGACAAATCTCTGGCCAGAGTACTTGATGTGATTTAAGAAATGGTTTCTTAGTAGCACATGCGATGTCACTAATTTGATCTTCAAGATGCATTGCATAGTTATCGAATCTTGAGCGACTCTCGATATACCAATGGTTGTTGATTCGATCGGGATATTTGGATGAAGGGACCGTACTGTACGTTAACCAAAATCTACTGGTTCTTGTAGGCACTATCAGTGATACCTAGGGAATCATGGGGCGATGTTGCTAGGCGCTTTACCATGATTCGTTGGGCAAGTCGGAAAGTGTTGTTCCGAGTCACAAGGAGTTGTGAGCCCACGGCTAGCTGTATCCCTGAACCATTGAGGGTCACACAGTGTAATGGAGTTTTAATCCCCGTTGAGATAGTTAAATTTAAAGAGTTAAATTTAATGAACTAAGGAGTTGGACTTCTTAAATAAGAGTAAGGGAGTAGGATTTCCTAAAATGACATAGGGATGGACATTTTTGGAAACCACTGAATTCGGATTCAGGAAAATTTATTTTGACTTTAAAACGTGCAGAAATGGTTTCTGTGCACATTGGTGAAATCGTTTCATCAATCGGAGTCACGATGAATTTTATATTAATTTCTGAACGAGTGGGCTTTGCTTGTCGGGCCCCAGCTTATGACTAATGGGCCCTAAGGTGTTAGTGGCCTGCATTATAAATAAGTTATTTCAGTACAGAAATTACACACAACAGGTCATAATTTTGAGAGACAAAATTTCGAAAACCCTAGCCCCTATTTCTCTCAATTCGGCCGATCACCCTCCCACTCTGTCAGAGAAAATTCCGGTCTGTGATTTTGAATCGCAGTAAGGAATAACGAATCAAATTCGTGTATTCTCTTCGCAGAAAACTTCTGATAGATTTTCTAGTGCAATCTATCAGAGGGATTAAACCTCTGTTCGTGGACCTGATTGAAGGCGTTCATCGGTTCCAGGGAGAGACAACAAGAGCAGAATTGTTCTGTTGGTGTCCATTAATCTCGTTGCGAGATTTGAGGTAAAATTTATTTAATTGTTATTTAAATTTTACACACACGTAATTCAATCGTTGTATGGTTGATACCCACACCATGGAATCGTTCCATGAGAAAATTTTTAAACTTCCGCTGCACCGGGTATCAATCGTAATTGGTCTGGGAACTCGCCAGTTTTCCAACAGTGGTATCAGAGCCAGGTTGCTCAGATCAATCGATTGAATTAATCAATTGTACAAAATTTTTGAGTCTCGGTTTTTGAAACAAAATAAATATTTTTTAAAAAAAAAAAAATTTTTCGGGGCAAAACCCGGGCAGCGATTGGATCGCTGCCCGGTGGGGCAGCAATTGTTGCTGCGCCGCCCAAAGGGGGCGCACGGCGCCGCCCAAGGCGGCGACCGTCGCCGCCCAGGGCAGCGCACGGCGCCGCCCAGGGCAGCGCACGGCGCCGCCCAGGGGCGGCGCCAGGCGCTGCCCTAAGGGGGCAGCCGGGCTGCCCCCGGCCCGCGCCCCGGGTGCGGGCCGGCCCGGGAGTGTCCCGGGCGGCCCGCGGGAAAAATTAATATTTTATTAAAAATTAATTTTAATATGTTAAAATTTTATTTTTGGTCCGGTCAAAAATTGTTTTTGATTGGTTCACGAGATTTCGGATCGAATTGTTCGAGTCCGTAAATTTTAAAATTGATTTTGGATAAATTTGAATTTTTGGAAAATTTTAATATTTTATCCGTAAATTGAATTTTGAAATCAATTATTTTGGTACAATTGATGATAAGATATGATCTTATGATATATTGAGTAAAATATGATTTTATTTGTAAAATTGGATTTTATAGATAAAATATGATTTTATTTGATATGGAGATAAAATATGATTTTATATGTGAAATGTGATTTTATATATAAAATATGATTTTATCTTGTTTAAATTTGAATTGCCACAGCATGTTATCCAATAAATTAATTTTGAATTAAATGTTATTGGATAAGGATGATCGATTGCCATGACCAATTTTGTAGGTGTATGTTAGGAATTTACATTTTGTCTTTATTGTTGTTGGTTTTATTAATGGGCCTGGTTTATGGCCCGATATGAATGTCATATGTAATAAAAGTGGGCTTGGTTTATAGCCCGTTCCCACCCCCTAAAAATGTATCCCCTACTTGTCATTGTTATTTATTGTAAATACATTAGATTTAGTGGGAGATCAAGATTTGAAGATGGTGGGCCCAGCAGACAATGAAGACTGAAGAAATGTAAATTGGAAGCATATGTAATAGGATTGCATTTGCATACTGCATATTACCTAGGATTGGACTAAGACCCGTGATTGGCAACCACGGGTCAATTAGAAATGGAATCGATCATCCTATATAATATGTGATATTATGATTGTATGCATGTTTAGACATAAATTGCGTGAATCCGGCAATGCATGCAATAAATTAAATATGATGAGACAAATATTTTTATAAATAAAATCCCTCATTTTAAATATGATTTAAAATTTATATCAAGATAAATAAAGGAAATTTAAATATTGTTTAAATGTTCCTACCTTCCATCAACGGTCAATGTATGTGATGCTACCCGCGGATACGGTCCGGCTCATATTATTGGGGGGGCCCGTCCGTCGGAAAGCTGTACATTGGATCGACAAATGTTGTAAGTTGGGTGGAACTCCCATGGGATCGGCTCATATTATTGGGGGATCCACATGGCGACCGTCCATCACAACTTAATATTGATGGGTCATCTTGACATGTCACTTTAAACGGCGTCATATTATTGGGCCCTTATTGGACATGAGGTAAATACATGGGGGTTGCTTTGGAAGCAATTGGGCTCTACCTTTTGAGAATTATGGTTGGCTGATATTATTCGGGACCATAAGTTTGTCAATTGGACTCCATGTTCTCACTAAGGAAAAAGTTTCCCGTTTTCACTAGAGGGTGGTGAAATCGTTAAAATAGTGGGAGTGAGATTCATAAAATAAAATTCGCCAATTTTATGTCTTAGTAAATTATTTAAACAATCATCGATAATTGTCTGTTTTATCTCAGTAATCCACATGTTTCTGTTCTCCAACAAAACAAACTTATTGACGCAAACAATACAGAATGATTCCATAAGTTAAGATTGTCCTAAGTTCGGAAAAAGATTTTCTAAGTGTTAGAAAAGGCTTCTCCGAAAACAGCCCCGACTGATGTAACTAGAGAAATGGTTGGACCATGATCTCAAGGCAAAATGTTACATACAAAATTGGACAAGTCTAAACAAGTTTGCCATCACTGCAAGAAACCCGGTTATTGGAAACGTAACTGCAAGGAATACCTCGAGCAGTTGCGAACTGCAAAGGATATGTTATACATTGAAATAAATATTTTTAATACTACTTCTTGGGTATTGGATACCAGATGTAGATCACATATTTGCAATGAGTTGCAAATGATGATAAGAAGTAATAGGCTAAGGATGGGTGAGACCCAGTCAAGGCTCGGGAATGGTTCCAGAGTTAAATCCATAGCTATGGGAAATATTTATTTTTTGCAGAACGGTTTTAAGTTACTTTTGATAGATGTTTTATTTGTTCCAGATTTAATTAAAACATTATTTCTGTTTCTATGCTTGATAGAGATGGTTATTCTTGTAATTTTGTGAATGGGATTTGCAGTATTTACAAGAATGAATGTTTAATTGGAAATGGACAACTTGAAAACGATCTATATAATTTAAAACTAAAAGACGTTCCAGTGAATTGTATTGACCAACCGGCGACAACAAACAAAAGGAAAATCGATAGTCAAAACCCGGCAAACCTTTGGCACGCTAGACTAGGTCATATTTCCTCAAGGAGGATGAACAAGCTAGTGGGAGAGGGCATGTTTGATATGTCTGATATTAACTCTCTACCTACTTGTGAATCCTGCCTAAAAGGGAAAATGACTAAATCTCCTTTTAAGGGGAAGCCTGAGCGTAGTCAAAATCTGTTGGATTTGATCCATACAGATGTTTGTGGTCCATTTAGAGTAGGGACTCAACATGGCCACACCTACTTCATTACCTTTACTGATGATTATTCAAGGTATGGGTATTTATATTTAATGAAATATAAGTCTGAAGCATTTGAAAAGTTCAAAGAATTCAAGGCTGAAGTAGAAAACAAGCTAGGTAAAAGTATTAAAGCACTTCGATCGGATCGAGGTGGAGAATACTTGAGTACCGAGTTTTTGGACTATCTAAAAGAGAATGGGATTCTCTCTCAGTGGACTCCTCCTATGACACCACAGCTTAATGGTGTATCGGAGCGTCGTAATCGAACTTTGTTGGACATGGTTCGATCTATGATGAGCTTCACTGAGCTTCCACCTTCGTTTTGGGGCTATGCGCTTGAAACGGCGGTATTGTTGTTGAACAACGTCCACACTAAAGCAGTGGACAAAACACCATACGAGTTATGGAATGGCAAAGCTCCTAAGTATTCGTACTTGAGGATTTGGGGATGTCCTGCTTACGTGAAGCGGACAGTGGGAGATAAGTTGGATAGTCGATCCAGCTTGTGTTATTTTGTGGGGTATCCGAAGAATTCAATCGGATATTATTTCTATTATCCTGCTGAAACAAAGGTGTTTGTTTCACGGAATGCCACCTTCTTGGAGAAGGAGTTCTTATTGGATAAGAAAGGCGAGATGATGGAACTCGAAGAAGTTCGAGAAGAACCCGAAATACAAAATAACGATCCCACACCTCAGGAACCATTGCTGGACACGCCTGTACCTAGAAGATCCGAGAGGACTTCTAGACCTCCAGTTCGATATGGTCTTCTTCTTGAAGAGGGTCAAGATGAACCCGACATTGGATGTGATCCAAGAAGCTTCAAGGAAGCAATTTCTGATGCGGATTCGAATTTATGGCTTGAAGCTATGCAGTCTGAATTGGATTCGATGCATACTAACCAAGTCTGGTCTTTAGTGGATCCTCCCGATGGAATTGTTCCAATAGGGTGTAAATGGATCTACAAAAGAAAGCTTGGGCCTGATGGTAAGATATTGACTTACAAGGCGCGATTGGTGGCGAAAGGTTATACTCAAAGGCAAGGAGTTGACTATGATGAAACCTTTTCACCAGTCGCAATGTTCAAGTCCATAAGAATCCTAATTGCCATAGCTGCATGGTATGACTATGAGATATGGCAGATGGATGTGAAGACTGCTTTTCTTAATGGAGACATTAAGGAAGAAATCTATATGAAGCAGCCTGAGGGGTACACATCCATGGGAAGCGAGCATAAGGTATGCAAGCTTCAGAGATCAATTTATGGTCTAAAACAAGCATCAAGAAGTTGGAACCAGAAATTTGATGAAACAATTAAAGACTTTGGTTTCATCAAGAACCCGGAGGAACCTTGCGTGTACAAGAAAGTAGTTAAGGATGCGGTGACATTCTTAGTACTTTATGTTGATGACATCCTACTCATTGGGAATGATGTAGGGATGTTGCAGTCAACAAAGATATGGTTATCAGGTAGATTTTCGATGAAGGATTTGGGTGAGGCATCCTACATTCTTGGGATACAGATCTATAGGGATAGATCTAAGAGAATGATAGGACTCACTCAATCAACCTACATCGATACCATATTGAAACGGTTTTCAATGGATGGGTCCAAGAGAGGACATCTACCCATGTGTCATGGAGTTTCTCTATCCAAGTCTATGTGTCCCAAGACTGATGCAGAGATAGAGAATATGACACATGTACCATATGCGTCAGCTATAGGTAGTATCATGTATGGGATGATATCTACCAGACCGGATGTAGCATTTGCTCTGAGTGTCACGAGCAGATATCAGTCTAATCCTGGTCAGATGCATTGGAAAGCCGTGAAGGACATTCTTAAGTACTTGCGAAGGACTAAGAATATGTTCATGGTTTATGGAGGACGAGAACTCAAACTGGAAGGCTATACCGACTCTAGCTTCCAAAGTGATGTGGATGACTCGAAGTCAACCTCTGGATTTGTGTTCATGCTCAATGGTGGTGCTGTCTCTTGGAAGAGTTCCAAGCAGGACACCACAGCGGATTCCACCACTGAGGCTGAATACATTGCAGCATCAGCTGCTGCTAAAGAGGCCGTTTGGATGAGGAATTTCGTCCAAGAGTTGGGCGTCATTCCTGAATTTGTTGGTCCAGTCCCGGTGTACTGCGACAACACGGGTGCCGTTGCTCAAGCAAAGGAACCAAGGTCTCATCAAAGATCCAAACACGTACTGAGGAAATACCACATAATCCGGGAGATTGTGGAAAGAGGAGACATCAGTGTCGAACGAGTGGCCTCTGCAGACAATATCGCTGATCCACTTACTAAGCCTTTGCCAGGACCATTGTTTGACAAACATCGCGAAGCAATGGGTCTACGTAGTATGACTAGTTGGCTATAGGGCAAGTGGGAGATTGTAAGAGTGGGTGCCCAGTGAGCCAACTGTGTGGCTATGGGCTTTGTTGACTCTTTGTATAAACAATCTTTTGTTTAATATTATTTACACTTTTATGGCAATGACTTTATATTACTTCATATTGTTATATTGTGATATACTATTGTTGTTTTGATAAAGACCTTGAATATACTATAGTGTATGTAAGATGTGGTAGAACATGGAGATGTCTATCATGAAATACATCTTATAGTCACTGTATATTCTAAAACCGTTCCTAGTCGATTGAGCCGTCCGATAATAAGGATAAGGATCGCTCGAGTTTGAGACTAGCATTTGCGATGCGGAGTACCACGTTTCATTGGTAGGGAACATGGAGATGTTCGAAGCATGCAAATGGATATTCATAGGATGAATAGTCGAACTACCCTATCCGGACTTTCCAAGTGGTTATCACTTATCGAGTGGATAAAGTCCGCGGTTTTGGTTGTACACCATTAGTCCTTACGACTTGAAACATCATGGAGACTCTATATGCTAGTACTGTGCTTTGACTCGTTTACCGACTCTGAGGGGGTCATCAGGTGTCGAGATTGGGTACAGTTACGACACATATAGGAGTCAATGCATTGTTGTCAAGGATTCACCACATACTTGCGAGTATGGATATCCTATGCGATCTGAGGAGATATTAGTGTGACAAATCTCTGGCCAGAGTACTTGATGTGATTTAAGAAATGGTTTCTTAGTAGCACATGCGATGTCACTAATTTGATCTTCAAGATGCATTGCATAGTTATCGAATCTTGAGCGACTCTCGATATACCAATGGTTGTTGATTCGATCGGGATATTTGGATGAAGGGACCGTACTGTACGTTAACCAAAATCTACTGGTTCTTGTAGGCACTATCAGTGATACCTAGGGAATCATGGGGCGATGTTGCTAGGCGCTTTACCATGATTCGTTGGGCAAGTCGGAAAGTGTTGTTCCGAGTCACAAGGAGTTGTGAGCCCACGGCTAGCTAGTATCCCTGAACCATTGAGGGTCACACAGTGTAATGGAGTTTTAATCCCCGTTGAGATAGTTAAATTTAAAGAGTTAAATTTAATGAACTAAGGAGTTGGACTTCTTAAATAAGAGTAAGGGAGTAGGATTTCCTAAAATGACATAGGGATGGACATTTTTGGAAACCACTGAATTCGGATTCAGGAAAATTTATTTTGACTTTAAAACGTGCAGAAATGGTTTCTGTGCACATTGGTGAAATCGTTTCATCAATCGGAGTCACGATGAATTTTATATTAATTTCTGAACGAGTGGGCTTTGCTTGTCGGGCCCCAGCTTATGACTAATGGGCCCTAAGGTGTTAGTGGCCTGCATTATAAATAAGTTATTTCAGTACAGAAATTACACACAACAGGTCATAATTTTGAGAGACAAAATTTCGAAAACCCTAGCCCCTATTTCTCTCAATTCGGCCGATCACCCTCCCACTCTGTCAGAGAAAATTCCGGTCTGTGATTTTGAATCGCAGTAAGGAATAACGAATCAAATTCGTGTATTCTCTTCGCAGAAAACTTCTGATAGATTTTCTAGTGCAATCTATCAGAGGGATTAAACCTCTGTTCGTGGACCTGATTGAAGGCGTTCATCGGTTCCAGGGAGAGACAACAAGAGCAGAATTGTTCTGTTGGTGTCCATTAATCTCGTTGCGAGATTTGAGGTAAAATTTATTTAATTGTTATTTAAATTTTACACACACGTAATTCAATCGTTGTATGGTTGATACCCACACCATGGAATCGTTCCATGAGAAAATTTTTAAACTTCCGCTGCACCGGGTATCAATCGTAATTGGTCTGGGAACTCGCCAGTTTTCCAACATAAACTGTCAACAGGTAAAGGCTAAAAGGAAGCGCCCAAGTGGTTTATTGCACAGTTTAGCAGTTCGGAATGGAAATGGGATCATAACTACCGAGATCTTCGAGAGGATGTGATGCAGTTTGGGTCGTGATTGATAGACTGACTAAGTCTGCATGTTTTATTCCTTATCAGATGACGTATCGTCATGACCAGATGACCAATATTTATATCAGAGATGTAGTGCGACTGCACGGTGTGCCTAAGTCGATAGTATCGGATCGAGATCCTCGATTCACTTCACATTTCTGGCTTAGTCTACAGGAAGCTCTGGGTACTCGTCTGCATTTGAGTACAGCGTATCATCCTCAGACTGATGGGCAGTCAGAGCATACTATACAGATTCTAGAAGATATGTTTCGAGCTGTAATACTTGATTTTGGTACGAGTTGGCAAGAATCTTTGCCACTTGTTGAATTTTCTTATAATAACAGCTATCAGTCAAGCATTCAGATGGCTCCATTTGGAGCACTGTATGGTAAAAAAATGCCGATCGCCATTATTTTGGGATGATCTTTCTGAAACACCGGTTACAGGACCAGATATGATCATAGAGACGTCTGATAAAGTGAAACTAATACAGATCAGAATGAGAAAAGCGCAAGATCGACAATCAAAATATGCAAATGTGAGGCGTAGACCTTTGAGTTTTGAACAAGGTGATCGGGTATTTCTGAAGATATATCCTTTTCGAGGCACTGTTCGATTCGAAAAGAAGGGAAAGCTATCACCAAGGTTTATTGGACCTTACGAAATTCTTGATAAAGTTGGTGATCTTGCATACCGACTAGCATTACCTCCAGCACTGTCAGGTATTCATGATGTATTTCACGTGTCTATGTTGAAGAAGTACGAGCCCGATGCTTCCCATATTCTTCGTCCAGATGAAGCTGAGTTGGATGAAACACTGAGTTATTTCGAACTTCCTATTCAAATCCTTGATCATAAGGGAAGGCAGCTTCGAAACAAATCTATTCCACTGGTTAAGGTACAATGGAGTAGACACGGAGTTGAAGAAGCTACTTGGGAGACAGAACAGGATATGAGACAGCGTTATCCAGAGCTATTTCACTTATGTGAGTTTTATTCAGTGTTTCTGCTATTTTATTATCTTATGTGTGTTCAGATTGCATGCGATTTCGAGGACGAAATCATATCTTAGTAGGGGAGAATTGTAAGGCCCGAGATTATTTAATTTTAATCCGAGTATATTTAATTTGAGAATTTTGGAGTTTTAGTTTAAATTCTAATATTCTTAAATTATTAGGATTGAAATTGAATGAAAAGATTTTATATGGTCTGAATTGCAAATAGTAAAGACTAGAGGGGCCAAAATGCAATTACTTGTGAATAGTGGATGACACATGTCTTGATCCTAGCTTTGTACGTGTATGTATATGGATTTCATCAGAATTATCTCTTCTTCAACAGAAAGAAACCGAGAGCCTCATATTCCTTGTCCAAATTTCATCTTCAACCTTCATTATTTCAAGATCTTTTCATCCGAATAAAATTCTGAGCACGGTTTTGGAATCCTCGTAACACGATCTTCGTTGTGATGTAAGTATCTCTTTGATCCAGCTGAGTTCGAAATTATGAGGTAATAATCAGATTCTTATGGCTTCAATGTGTTCTTGAGCTTGTATCGGTTGTTATATCGAAACCGGATCAAGGACGGATACCGTTTGAATGTGTTATGATTTCCAGCTCTTGTTCGAATAGTATGTTAGCTGAATTGGCTGATTTATGATGATATCTTGATGCTATATTATGTTTAAAAGCTGATTATGGTGGTTAGAATTGATGGGTTTGAGTTTCGGTTATCGGTTGTGTTATTGTTACGTCGCTGGTTTACGAAGTTGATAGATTTTGACTCCGTATGATTGAGCTGTGGTATAAATGAATTCTTGCTGATGTTATGGCCTTGAATACCATTCATTTCAGATTTAATCAAAGGACATCGACTTCGGGCGTTTCGGTTTCGAACCGGGAGAGATTTTATCAAAGATGGTGAGCTTTAAACTTTGATACTTGAGTTTAGCTTGAGCAGATTTGTGATTGCAACTGTGTATTTTGTAGCTTGTGGATCTAGATCATTCCTTATCAAGACTAAGGTATGATACAATGATGATCAAGTTGAGGATGTCCGTCGAGACGAGTTCACTTTCTCGATTCCCTTAAATCACACAATACTTGACATACATGTTTAAATTATGGTTATTTTATCTAGTTATCTATGTGAGCCTAATATTTATTCAAGTCTTGCCGATATCGTTGATGGGCTATAAACTTCGATATTAAATATCAATGACGAGTATTTATCATTGATAGATCGACTTTGGTTATAGCATCAGTGATGAGCTTGAGCCTGATGATGAGTGGTGTGTTCTAGCATCTAACCGTGTCGTTCATAAAGCCTTGAATCTTTATTATGTAGATAACTGCCTTGTGGTATTTAGGTTGGTTTTTATATTGAAATGCATGAAACTTGCTATTTGTGTTTCAATATATGTTTCCGTTGTTTCATACTAAGTTTATACTTACCGGTTATCCGGCTGTTGTTTTGTTTTGTGTGTTCATTGCAACAGAGGATGCAGGGCCGAGTCGTAGAAGGTCTTGAGCAATTGGAAGTTTAGAGGAGTGGCGTTCCAGGCTAGGAATGTTTAAGTGCTGTCAAGAACATGAATCATGTGTATAACATGTATGGGTTTGTATGTGTTATTTGTGTTGTACAAATCTAGTGGATGTAAACTTGAAGTTTAGCTTGACTACTTATGGTATCTTGTATGCTAGACTTCTGAATAAAGTTGTCATGTATCTTGTACATGTTTGTTCTAATATCTATAGCCTTGTTTACATTGAATTACATGTTGTTAGATAGCAAAGCACTAGCAAAGGACAACACAAGAACAAAAGAAACATCTGCAGATTTTCTGCACTGGAGGGGCCGCTCGATCAGTGCAGTTTGACCGATCGAGCGGTGCACTTGAAATGCCAAACCCGAGAGTTTGGGATTTCTTGGCCGCTCGATCGGTCAAATTTAACCGATCGAGCGGAGGTCCAATTTCTAAAAAAAAAAAAAAAATTTCTTTTGTATTACTTGTGCTTAGTTCTTATGTTTAATGTTGAGTCATGGGATTAAAGTAGACGAGCCCGGGGTCGCCACAACTTTGGTATGCATTCTTGTGTAAGCGGTTGATGTATGTCTCGCATACGAGTCATGTTCACAACGAGAGAGCGGTTTCGTTGTATGCTGCGACTGAAGACTTTCCTATTAACGTTGGGTGATTGATTCAATTGGAACTACGCCACTCCATCTACACTCTGGCAATTGGATTGTTCTTCCCATATATTATTTCAGAATTGTGTGCTCAAGCCGGAGTTGAGTTTTGAGACGATGAAGAATGGCTTCAACCTGCAAAATCGGTAGATGATTCGAACTGGAAAAGAAAGAAAGTAAAAAGAGAGAAATAATTCCCATCTAGGAGGGCAACTGGCGCTGGTTCAAGCCAAGCGTGGCCAGCAGCACGACCACCACCATGCCGTCGCCCTGTCACTGAGACTATTGCTGAACTATGTGCTTGGGACCATTACCAGAATGAATTTCAGATTGTTACCAATGCCCACCTCAATTCCATGGATTCCCTGATGAGAGACATTGTTACACAAATGGGTTTGGACCCATACCTTTACCCCGTGCCGCCGCCGTTCCCGCCACCATTCCAGTTTCAATATGCTGCCCTACAAAGAGATTTTGTTGCTTTACCACCTCCAGAGATCGAAGAGGATGTGGATGAGGATGAGGATGAGGAAGAGTGACCAGGGAGTTTTATTTTTAGTTTTCCTTGTTTTTTTAGTTGTCTTTTGTTTAGTTTTTTTTTTCATTGCACAATTGTCATTGTATCCTAGTGTTTGAAGCATTGGAGACAATGCTTTAAATAAGTATGCGGGGTTAGTTATTTTGCATGTTTGTGAATAGGTAGCATTTTTGTGTTAAGTCGTTCGTCATATTGTGTCTTGTGTCAAGTTGGGATTGATGAAATGGGAGCCTATGATGATATTAAGAGGGTGTTTGGCTGATATTGTTTTAGAGCTTATAAACTCTTCCAATTTGTTTGACAAATTTGTTGCCAAACAACTTATAAGTTGTCAAAATAAATTGTTTTTAAAAAAATAATGTAACCACTACTTTTTTAGAAAAAATCTTATTTTGATATTTTACTTCTTCATATTATCCTCATATATTTTATTAAATCATCACTATGACCTCTGTTAATTTTTTGTAGATAATTTGTCAATTTTTTTCTAAATTAAAATAAAAATAGTTTTATTTTTTTAACATATGTTTAACATTTATAATAAATTTAAAACTATTTTGTATGTATATTACTATTTACATTACTTTCATAGTATTATAATTATTTTGTTAATTTCGACGATAAAAAGATCTTATAATACCAAACATATCAGTATCTTTAAGTTGTTTAAAATAAGTTCATCCAAACACTTTAACAATTTATTTTAAAATAAGACCTAATAGTTTATAAGCTCCTAAATTAACTTATAAACTCCTAGAGCTTATAAGCTGTGTTTAATAAATTAGTCAAACACCCTCTAAGAATGGAAATATAATTTGTTGCATAAATTTGTCCTTCATTTGAATTGAAAAAGAAAAAAAGAAAAAACGTCTGATTGTATTGTGAACAATTTTTTATGCACAACTGTTAAACCGGTGAATTGTATCAAAAGTGATGAAGTTGTGACTGCTTGACCATTGCACGACACTAGGTGTTTAAGGAACTCAAAATGTAATCTTGTGAATTTTGGCTACACTATAGTAGTGCATATATGATCTCAACATAACTTTTTCTTATTCTATAATTGTTTCACCCCACTGAAATAAAATTTGAGTCAACTCCTTTATCTATGCATTGATTAGTACTCCTTTGAAACCCAAAAAAGGGTGATTCATATGCGCACCATTGAAAAGTGATTTCTTGAAAAAAGAAATCCCAAAAAAAGAGAAAAAGAAGGAGATTGTAAAGTGAGGGGAGGGCTTGGAAATGGGGATTGAAATCCTAATCCAACCAAATCCAAAGGCTAAGTATGGGGGGAATGTGTAGTACCCCGGTTCCATTTTACAAGATTAAGTGATTTTAAACATTTTAGAAAATAATATATAATTTTAAAAGTGTCAAAATATGTTTAAGGAGTCATTATTTGGTGAAAATAAGTGGAAAATCAGATCCGGAACGTCCAAAAATGGTAGGAAGGGTTTCGAGGGTCTTAAACAGTCCAAAAACAACCAAACGAGTTCGGAAGACCCGAAGCAGTTTGGAGCATGCGGACCAGTTCAGACCGTCCAAACTCAACAGGGCCCAAGTGTCTAAGAGGATCGGACAGGTGGCAGTTCGGAGCATCCGATCCCAGTTTGGACCGTCCGAACTCCCCGCCAGATTGAGGTGTCAAAATGCACTCTACACGTGGAATTCATGCCAGGATCGGAGCCTCCGAACCCAGTTCGGACCGTCCATTACCAGGCCTATAAAAAGTGGTCCGAGGCTCTCATTTTGAATATCCAATTTCCTCTCCTCACTCATTAATGGCTCTATTTTAAGGGTTTCGGGACTCTTTATTTAAGAGTTTGAGTAGGAAATATTATTTTTATAGCGGACAATGTCCGCAGCAGCAGCCAGGTGGCGGAGCTCTGGCGAGGTGTCCAGGGGTCATAGCTTGGATATGCCCAGGCTATGGGGAATGCGACATCAGCGGGATGACGACGGACGAAGGTATGTATTTGGTTCCCTATAGTAAATAGAGAGTAGACTATAGTTTAATTAAGGTTTTTAGAGCCTAGTAGATGATGTTTGGCATGCTAGGTAATGCATGGTTATTTATGTTGTAGTGTTGCATGGTAGGTTTGGAACTAGAGGAGGAGCTTCTAGGATCTGCCTTAGAAAGGTACAGAAGTATTATTCGAGATATCCAGATTGAATATGAATGTATTATGTGTTATCATGGATTATGTGATTGCATGTTTTATATGTATTTATATACAGCATGTCATGACTGTATGTTGCATACATGAGCATGTTGAGCCTTTACCTTTGAGGTATCCTGTAGTAGGTGAAAGAGTGGGTGCCCGGTGAGCCAACTTGTGGCTAAGGGCTTTGATGACTCTTTGTATAAACAATCTTTTTTTTAATATAATTTACACTTTTATTAATGGCAATGACTTTATCTTTCTTCATATTGTTATATTGTGATATACTATTGTTGTTTTGATAAAGACCTTGAATATACTATAGTGTATGTAAGATGTGGTAGTACATGGGGATGTCTATCATGAAACACATCTTATAGTCACTGTATATTCTAAACAGTTCCTAGTCGATTGAGCCGTCCGATAATAAGGATAAGGATCGCTCGAGTTTGAGACTAGCATTTGTGATGCAGAGTACCACGTTTCATTGGTAGGGAACATAGAGATGTTCGAAGCATGCAAATGGATATTCATATGATGAATGATCGAACTACCCTATCCGGACTTTCCAAGTGGTTATCACTTATCGAGTGGATAAAATCCGCGGTTTTGGTTGTACACCATTAGTCCTTACTACTTGAAACATCATTGAGACTCTATATGCTAGTACTGTGCTTTGACTCGTTTACCGACTCTATTGGGGTCATCAGGTGTCGGGATTGGGTACAGTTACAACACATATAGGAGTCGATGCTTTGTTGTCAAGGATTCACCACATACTTGCGAGTGTGGGTATCCTATGCAATCTGAGAAGATATTAGTATGACGAATCTCTGGCCAGAGTACATGATGTGTTTTAAGAAATGGTTTCTTAGTAGCACATGCGATGTCACTATTTGATCTTCAAGATGCGTTGCATAGTTATCGAATCTAGAACGACTCTCGATTTACCAATGGTTGTTGATTCGATCGGGATATATGGATGAAAGGACCGTACTGTACGCTAACCAAAATTTATTGGTTCTTGCAAGCACTATCAGTGATACCTAAGGAATCATGGGGCGATGTTGCTAGGCGCTCATACCATGATTCGATGGGCAAGTCGGAAATTGTTGTTCCGAGTCACAAGGAGTTGTGAGCCCACGGCTAGCTGTATTCCTGAACCATTGAGGGTCACACAGAGTAATGGATTTTTAATCCCCGTTGAGATAGTTAAATTTAAAGAGTTAAATTTAATGAACAAAAAAGTGGGACTTCTTATTTAAGAGTAGAGGATTAAGATTTCCTAAAATGACATAGGGATGAGCATTTTTGGAAATCACTGAATTCGGATTCAGAAAAATTTATCTTGACTTTAAAAGATGCAGAAATGGTTTCTGTACACATTGGTGAAATTGGTTTATCAATCTGAGTCACGATGAATTTTATATTAATTTCTGAACATGCGGGCTTTGCTTGTCAGGCTTGAACTTATGACTAATGGGCCCTAAGCTGTTAGCAGCCCACATTATAAATAAGTTATTGCAGTACAGAAATTAGACAACAGAGGCTCACAATTTTCGAAAAACCCTAGTTTTCTCTCTAAAAGTGGCCGCCCCCCTCCCCTCTGATCGGGAAAAATCCAGCTTGTGAATTTTGAATTTCAGTCTGGTTTAACGGATCAAATTCGTTAATTCTCTTCATAGAAACTTCTGATAGATTTTCTAGTGCAATCTATCAGAGGGATTAAATCTCTGTTCGTGGACCTGATTGAAGAACAGTTCGTCCATCAGTTCCAGGGAGATACAACAAGAGCAGAGCAATCTGTTGGTGTCCATAATCTCGATTCGAGATTGGAGGTAAAAATTTATAATTTTTATTTAATTTTTACACACACAATTTAATTGTAATGTTTTGATACCCATTATGGAAACGTTCCATATAAAATTTTTAAACTTCCGCTGCATCGGGTATCAATTCTGATTGATCTGATCGCCGTTCTCCAACATTGGTATCAGAGACAGGTTGCTCAGATCAAGCGATTAAATTAATCGATTATACAAAAATTTTTAAGCCTCGGTTTTTGAAACAAAATAAATTTTTTTAAATTTAAAATTTTTCGGGCAAAAACATGGGCAGCGATTGTATCGCTGCCCGGGGGGCAGCGCCAGCGCAGCGCTAGGCGCTGCACAGGGCGGAGCACGGCGCTGCCCTAGGGGCAGCCGGGCTGCCTGGCCCGAGCCCCTTTGGGGCGCGGGCAGCCCGGGAGCGTCCCGTGCGGCCCGCGGAAAAATTAATTTTTAATTTTAAAATTAAAATTTTAATATGTTAAAATTCTATTTTTGGTCCGATCGAAAATTGTTTTTGATTGGTCCACGAGGCGTCGGATCGAATTGTTCGAGTTCGAAAATTTTAAAATTGATTTTTGGATAAATTTGAATTTTTGGAAAATTTATAGATTTTATCCGTTAAATCAGATTTTATGAAATTAATTATTTTTGGTACAATTGATGATAAGATATGATCTTATGGAAATATTGAGTAAAATATGATTTTATGTATAAAATTGGATTTTATATGTAAAATATGATTTATTTGATAACAAGATAAAATATGATTTTGTATGTAAAATAAGATTTTATATATGAAATATGATTTTATCCTTTTAATTTAAATTGCCATTGCATGTTATCCAATAAATTAATTTTGAATTAAATATTATTGGATAAGGATGATCGATTGCCATGACCAATTTTGTAGGTGTATGTTAGGAATTTACATTTGTTTTTATTGTTGTTGGATTTATTAATGGGCCTGGTTTATGGCCCAATATGAATTGTCATATGTAATAAAAGTGGGCCTGGTTTATGGCCCTTTCACACCCCTTAAAATGTATCCCCTACTTGTCATGGTTATTTATTGTAAATACATTAGACTTATGGGAGATGAAGATTTGAAGACGGAGGTGGGCCCAGCAGACAATAAAGACTGAAAAAATGTAAATTGGAAGCTCAATGTAATAGGATTGCATTGCATACCTGCATATTACCTAGGATTGGACTAAGACTCGTGATTGGCAACCACGGGTCGATTAAAAATGAAATCGATCATCCTACATAATATATGATATTATAGTTGTATGCATGTTTTAGACTAAATTGTGTGAATCCGGCAAGCATACAAATTCTAAAATGATGAGACAAATTTTTAAAATTAAAATCCCTCATTTTAAATATGATTTAAAATTGATATCAAGATAAATAAAGGAAATTTAAAATTGTTTAAATGTTCCTACCTTCCATCAACGATCAATGTATGAGATGCTACCCGCGGATACGGTCCGGCTCATATTATTGGGGGGGCCCGTTCGTCGAAAAGCTGTACATTGGATCGACACATGTTGTAAGTTGGGTGGAACTCCCATGGGATCGGCTCATATTATTGGGGGATCCACATGGCAACCGTCCATCACAACTTAATATTGATGGGTCATCTTGACGTGTCACAATAAACGGCGTCATATTATTGGGCCCTTATTGGACATGAGGTAAAAACGTGGAGGTTGCTTTGGAAGCAATTGGGCACTACCTTTTGAAAATTATGGTTGGCTGATATTATTCGGGACCATAGTTTGTCAATTGGACTCCATGTTCCCACTAAGGAAAATAGTTTCCCGTTTTCACTAGAGGGTAGTGAAATCGTTAAAATAGTGGGAGTGAGATTCATAAAATAAATTTCGCCTATTTTATGTCTTAGTAAATTAATTAAACAATCACTGATAATTGTCTGTTTCTTTTCAGTATTTCATAAAGATGAATTCGCGCAATCCACTATTCTCTATCCTCGAACAAAATAAATTGACTGGCGCAAACTATACGGAATGGTTCCGTAAGTTGAAGATTGTCTTGACCTCGGAGAAGATGCTCTACGTGTTAGAAAAATCTCCTCCGAAGGAAGCACCAGCTGATGTAAGTCCAGAAGAGTTGGCCAAACTTGATACATGGTGGGACCATGATATCAAGGCCAAATGCTATATGCAAGCCTCGATGTCTGATGAACTCCAGAGGCGATTTGAGGATACCGTGAATGCTGCTGACATTCACGTACAACTCAAGGAACTTTTTGGGGCTCAATCAAGAGCTGAAAGGTTTGCTACTGTAAAAGAGCTAATGACGTGTCGCATGCGTGAAGGGACTTCGGTCCGTGATCATGGGGTACGAGTGATTTGGCTCATACAGAAGTTGGTAACGCTTGATTTGGTGTTGGAGCATGAACTCAACGTGTACTTACTACTTCTATCTCTTCCTTCTTCGTTTTATGGATTTGTGGTGAATTTCAATATGAACAAGATAGAGGCCTCCCTTGAAGAGATGGTCAATATGCTTGTAACATATGAATCCACTTTAAAGAAGGATAAACCGGCTTTCTTGGTGGGCTCCTCTTCTTCTGCTAAGAAGGGGCCAAGTACAAAGGGTAAGAAACGTTCTGCCCCACCCAAGAAAACCGAACCCGAGAAGAAGTACAAGACAAAGGCTTCAAACATGGAAAAGTCCAAGGATGTTTGCCATTACTGCAAGAAGCCCGGTCATTGGAAACGTAACTGCAAGGAATATCTAGAGCAGTTGCGAACTGCGAAGGGTATGTTCTATATTGAAATAAATGTTTCACTTAATACTACTTCTTGGGTATTGGATACCGGATGTGGATCTCACATTTGCAATGATTTGCAGGTGATGACAAGAAGTCGCAGGCTTAGAATGGGTGAGACCCAGCTGAGGCTCGGAAATGGTTCCAGAGTTGAAGCTAAAGCTGTGGGAGATATTTATTTAATTTTGCAGAACGGTTTTAAGTTACTTTTGAGAGATGTTTTATTTGTTCCAGATTTGATTAAAAACATTATTTCTATTTCTATGCTTGATAGAGATGGTTATTCTTGAAATTTTGTGAATGGGATTTGCAATATTTACAAGAATTAATGTTTGATTGGAAATGGACAACTTGAAAACGATCTATATAACTTAAAATTAAAAGACGTTCCAATAAATTATGTTGATAAACCGGTAACAACAAACAAAAGGAAAATCGATAGTCAAAACCCGACAAACCTTTGGCATGCTAGGCTAGGTCATATTTCCTCAAGGAGGATGAACAAGCTAGTGGGAGAGGGCATGTTTGATATGTCTTATATTAACTCTCTACCTACTTGTGAATCCTGCCTGAAAGGAAAAATGACTAAATCTCCTTTTAAGGGGAAACCTGAGCGTAGTCAAAATCTGTTGGATTTGATCCATACAGATGTTTGTGGTCCATTTAGAATTGGTACTCAATATGGCCACACCTACTTCATTACCTTTACTGATGATTATTCAAGGTATGGGTATTTATATTTAATGAAATATAAGTCTGAAGCATTTGAAAAGTTCAAAGAATTCAAGGCTGAAGTAGAAAACAAGCTAGGTAAAAGTATTAAAGCACTTCGATCGGATCGAGGTGGAGAATACTTAAGTACCGAGTTTTTGGACTATCTGATAGAGAATGAGATTCTCTCTCAGTGGACTCCTCCTATGACACCTCAGCTGAATGGTGTATCGGAGCGTCGTAATCGAACTTTGTTGGACATGGTTCGATCTATGATGAGCTTCACTGAGCTTCCACCTTCGTTTTGGGGCTATGCGCTTGAAACGGCGGTATTGTTGTTGAACAACATCCACACCAAAGCAGTGGACAAAACACCATACGAGTTATGGAATTTCAAAGCTCCTAAGTATTCGTACTTGAGGATTTGGGGATGTCCTGCTTACGTGAAGCAGACAGTGGGAGATAAGTTGGATAGTCGATCCACCTTATGTTATTTTGTAGGGTATCCGAAGAATTCAATCGGATATTATTTCTATCATCCTGCTGAAACAAAGGTGTTTTTTTCAAGGATTGCCACCTTCTTGGAGAAGGAGTTCTTATTGGATAAGAAAGGCGAGATGATGGAACTCGAAGAAATTCGAGAAGAACCCGAAATACAAAATAATGATCCTACACCTCAGGAACCATTGATAGACACGCCTATACCTAGAAGATCCGAGAGGACTTCTAGACCTCCCATTCGATATGGTCTTCTTCTTGAAGGGGATCAAGATGAACCCGATGTTGGATGTGATCCAAGAAACTTCAAGGAAGCAATTTCTGATGCGGATTCAAATTTATGGCTTGAAGCTATGCAGTCGGAAATAGATTCGATGCATACAAACCAAGTTTGGTCTTTAGTAGATCCTCCCGATGGAATTGTTCCAATAGGGTGTAAATGGATCTATAAGAGAAAGCTTGGGCCTGATGGTAAGGTATTGACCTACAAGGCGCGATTGGTGGCGAAAGGTTATACTCAAAGACAAGGAGTTGACTATGATGAAACCTTTTCACCAGTTGCAATGTTCAAGTCCATAAGAATCCTTATTGCCATAGCTGCTTGGTATGACTATGAGATATGGCAAATGGATGTGAAGACTGCATTTCTTAATGGAAACATTAAGGAAGAGATCTATATGACGCAGCCTGAGGGATACACATCCATGGGAAGCGAGCATAAGGTATGCAAGCTTCAGAGATCAATCTATGGTCTAAAACAAGCATCAAGAAGTTGGAACCAGAAATTTGATGAAACAATAAAGGATTTTGGTTTCATCAAGAACCCGGAGGAACCATGCGTGTACAAGAAAGTAGTTAAGGATGCTGTGACATTCTTAGTACTTTATGTTGAGGACATCCTACTCATTGGGAATGACGTAGGGATGTTGCAGTCAACAAAGATATGGTTATCAGGTAGATTCTCGATGAAGGATTTGGGTGAGACATCCTATATTCTAGGGATACAGATCTATAGAGATAGATCTAAGAGAATGATAGGACTCACTCAAGCAACCTACATCGACATCATATTGAAACAGTTTTCAATGGATGGGTCCAAGAGGGGACATCTACCCATGTGTCATAGAGTTTCTCTATCCAAGTCTATGTGTCCCAAGACTGATGAAGAGATAGAGAAAATGACACATGTACCATATGCATCAGCCATAGGTAGTATCATGTATGGGATGATATCTACCAGACCGGATGTAACATTTGATCTGAGTGTCACGAGCAGATATCAAGCTAATCCCGGTCAAATGCATTGGAAAGCCGTGAAGGACATTCTTAAGTACTTACGAAGGACTAAGAATATGTTCATGGCATATGGAGGAAGAGAACTAAAATTGGAAGGCTATACCGACTCTAGCTTCCAAAGTGACGTGGATGACTCGAAGTCAACCTCTGGATTTGTGTTCATGCTCAATGGCGGTGCTGTCTCTTGGATGAGTTCCAAGCAGGACACCACAGCGGATTCCACCACTGAGGCAAAATACATTGCAGCATCAGCTGCTGCTAAAGAGGCCGTTTGGATGAGGAATTTCGTCCAAGAGTTGGGCGTTATTCCTGAAGTTGTTGGTTCAGTCCCGGTGTACTGTGAAAACACGGGTGCCGTTGCTCAGGCAAAGGAACCAAGGTCTCATCAAAGATCCAAACACGTACTGAGGAAATACCACATCATCCGGGAGATTGTGGAAAGAGGAGACATCACTGTCGAAAGAGTGGCCTCTACAGACAATATCGCTGATCGACTTACTAAGCCCTTGCCAGGACCATTATTTGACAAACATCGCGAAGCAATGGGTCTACGTAGTATGACTAGTTGGCTTTAGGGCAAGTGGGAGATTGAAAGAGTGGGTGCCTGGTGAGCCAACTTGTGGCTAAGGGCTTTGATGACTCTTTGTATAAACAATCTTTTGTTTAATATAATTTACACTTTTATTAATGGCAATGACTTTATCTTTCTTCATATTGTTATATTGTGATATACTATTGTTGTTTTGATAAAGACCTTGAATATACTATAGTGTATGTAAGATGTGGTAGTACATGGGGATGTCTATCATGAAACACATCTTATAGTCACTGTATATTCTAAACAGTCCTAGTCGATTGAGCCGTCCGATAATAAGGATAAGGATCGCTCGAGTTTGAGACTAGCATTTGCGATGCAGAGTACCACATTTCATTGGTAGGAAACATAGAGATGTTCGAAGCATGCAAATGGATATTCATATGATGAATGATCGAACTACCCTATCCGGACTTTCCAAGTGGTTATCACTTATCGAATGGATAAAGTCCGCGGTTTTGGTTGTACACCATTAGTCCTTACTACTTGAAACATCATTGAGACTCTATATGCTAGTACTGTGCTTTGACTCGTTTACCGACTCTATTGGGGTCATCAGGTGTCGGGATTGGGTACAGTTACAAAACATATAGGAGTCGATGCTTTGTTGTCAAGGATTCACCACATACTTGCGAGTGTGGATATCCTATGCAATCTGAGGAGATATTAGTGTGACGAATCTCTGGCCAGAGTACATGATGTGTTTTAAGAAATGGTTTCTTAGTAGCACATGCGATGTCACTATTTGATCTTCAAGATGCGTTGCATAGTTATCGAATCTAGAACGACTCTCGATTTACCAATGGTTGTTGATTCGATCGGGATATATGGATGAAGGGACCGTACTGTACGCTAACCAAAATCTATTGGTTCTTGCAAGCACTATCAGTGATACCTAGGGAATCATGGGGCGATGTTGCTAGGCGCTCATACCATGATTCGATGGGCAAGTCGGAAATTGTTGTTCCGAGTCACAAGGAGTTGTGAGCCCACGGCTAGCTGTATCCCTGAACCATTGAGGGTCACACAGAGTAATGGATTTTTAATCCCCGTTGAGATAGTTAAATTTAAAGAGTTAAATTTAATGAACAAAGAAGTGGGACTTCTTATTTAAGAGTAGAGGAGTAAGATTTCCTAAAATGACATAGGGATGGGCATTTTTGGAAATCACTGAATTCGGATTCAGAAAAATTTATCTTGACTTTAAAAGATGCAGAAATGGTTTGTGTACACATTGGTGAAATTGGTTTATCAATCTGAGTCACGATGAATTTTATATTAATTTCTGAACATGCAGGCTTTGCTTGTCAAACTTGAACTTATGACTAATGGGCCCTAAGCTGTTAGCAGCCCACATTATAAATAAGTTATTGCAGTACAGAAATTAGACAACAGAGGCTCACAATTTTCGAAAAACCCTAGTTTTCTCTCTAAAAGTGGCCGCCCCCCTCCCCTCTGATCGGGAAAAATCCAGCCTGTGAATTTTGAATTACAGTCTGGTTTAACGGATCAAATTCGTTAATTCTCTTCGTAGAAACTTCTGATAGATTTTCTAGTGCAATCTATCAGAGGGATTAAATCTCTGTTCGTGGACCTGATTGAAGAACAGTTCGTCCATCAGTTCCAGGGAGATACAACAAGAGCAGAGCAATCTGTTGGTGTCCATAATCTCGATTCGAGATTGGAGGTAAAAATTTATAATTGTTATTTAATTTTTACACACACAATTTAATCGTAAAGTTTTGATACCCGTTATGGAATCGTTCCATATAAAATTTTTAAACTTCTGCTGCACCGGGTATCAATTTTGATTGATCTGATCGCCATTCTCCAACAGTAGGGCGCTCACCCTACGAGTTTGTGGATGGTTGGATACGTAAGTCTTGTGTCAGGTCATCTTGATGGTTGGACACATGTACTAGTATCAGGTCACCATTATCCATTGGGTATATGAGCCACCTCCTGAGGCGACGACATAGCGTGCTATATACCCTGTGCCCGGTCTATGAGCTAGTTTCTTGACCTGAGTGTCTTGGTATCTAGTTCATTTGCATTCATGCGCATATAATAGTGTATAATCATACTCTCGTACTGAGCATGTTAGACTCACTTTTGGTTATTTTCTGTTGGTTGGATGCCCTATTCCATGGGGCAGTTGCAGGTAGTTCTCCCGGATATAGGGAGGTTAGGTGGTGACCAAGGCTGGATAGCAGGGTTGACCCCTAGGATTTTCTTACATGGTATTTGACTTACTTTAATTCCGCAAGTATTTTGATTAAGATTATTTTATTGATTAAATGCATGCTTAAGTTTTGATTAGTAGGTGATCACGGTGCGGGTCACTAAATTTATGGTATCAGAGCATGCAATAAGATTCTTTGGGACATAGTATTAATTTCGGGTTATCCTTGTATGATTACAAGTTGGATTCGATGACGATAACAGTATCAGGAATTCAAATAGCAAGATGTCTAGACTTTTCCAAGATCGTCATTGCCAAGGTTGGCAATAGAGGTTCGTATTATGTGGATACCAGCAGGATGAAGCTGGAAGAGAAGATCCAGTTTTCAACGCCAGGAGCTTCTCAGGGTTGAATGGAACGTGTGACATGTAGTCATCCATTTTGCGTCGACCAAGTAAGACACCCCGAATGACTCTTCACTAGTAGTTGAAGAGATTATCAGGAAAATATTGTCTCATCAACCAGATTAGGAACCCAACAATATTGGAAGAATCTGGTGGATTAGCGAGATTTATTCTTTTAGATCTTGTGAGGAAGAAGGTCTGCTGACATGAGTGGCAGACGAAAAACTTCATGTTCAAGATCAGTAGACGGAATGAAAGACTTATGCAGGAATTTTAAATAATGTATTCAGTTTTAAACAGTATTTCAGTTGTACTCAGATGTATTAAAGATTTCAGTTATTTGATGTACTCAGTTATTGTTGTATTGTACATGTTTCAGTGTAATCTTTTTATGTATGACATAGGATTGTAATAAAGATTGTATTGGAACTTGGATTTGTGGTTCAAGTAATGTAATCATTGAAGTTTAACTTGGTTATTTTGAATAAAAGATTGATAATTGTTTAAATGAGTACTTGGGATTTTGCATGTTTTCAATGAATAGGTCTAAATGTTTTACCTAGAATATTCTAGTAAGCAAACTGTTTGCCAGGGATGATGTGATTCATCAGGATGCATGAATGTTTGTTCCAGACGTATTTCCTTAGAACAGTTGGCTGTTTTGATCTTTTTAGGTTGTTACCTAGTGATGATGGATTTTCATCAGGATGACAGGCTAAGAAATACCAAGAGTTTTGGACTGTAACCAGGACTAGATGCAAGGAAGCGCGACCCTTAGTCGGTATTACTCTGGAAGTTTTCATACTTAAGAGGTTGTTTTGGAGGCCTTTGTGCTCCAAGTATTATTTAGGGGAGGCTAATAAGTCTGGGAATTTTGGCAACAGTCACAACAAGGTGCAACTTTAGATTGATAAATACCAAGCGTGGTATCAAGATTTGGTTATCTTCTGTTAGAGATACAGATGTCCCGTTGTCATAACAGTCTCGGAATAGATTTTCTTTGATAAGTAATTGTTCTGAGTAGATAAGTTTTGATCTTGATTTGTGATTTCGAGATTTAATCCAAGAGATTAGTTGAATTGATATTCAACAGGATTTAATTATTAGATGCTTGCAGACTCGGGATTTGAGTTGTGTCTCTGCAGAGAGTTCCTTGACAATGATTTTGGTCCAGATAGGAATATTGCATAGTAACTGTGAGACCTCGATTCTAATCATCTAATCTAGGATAAAAATAAGAAATAATCTCACAAGAGCCAAGATTTAAAAAGATAAAAAAATTTATTTTGAGTGAACAGTGTCTCGCTTGAGCGGTGGAAAACGCCCGCTCGAGAGAGCAAAACTCTGTCAGGCCTCCTGAAGAGATCTCGCTCAAGCGGTAAGAAACGTCCGCTCGAGCGAGAAAAGATCTGCCTCAAAAAAAAGAGGCCCCTCGCTCGAGCGAGCGTAAACCTCCGCTCGAGTGAGAACTGCTCTGAACCAAAAATCAAGAATTAATCTCATTCAATATTCCAACTTCAAATCAAAACAAAACATGCCGAGATATTAATATATATGACAACAACATTCAAACATCAAAATTCTATTATTCGATACAACGAGTTCCAAACCGAGTCGAGTTCTAACATGCTTTCAAATACAACAAAAGTTCAACATGCTAATAGTTCCTAAACCGAAGTCCCATTTCTATTCCTCGATCTCGATGCTAACCAAGTCTCCTCTGACTTGATCCTGCCCCACCTGTCGTCAAGTACACATACAAAACAAATAAACAACCGGATAACTCCGGTGAGAATAAATCCCTGTAAAAGCAACATAAACATGCAATATCAATTAGCATATCATTATCATGATATGACATACATGTGATTTGATAATACTAAATATGAAATTCATGTCTTTAAAAACTCGGGATTATCATATCGGATAATCAAAAGGAATTTCGTTCGTTCGGTTGGGATCCCGAGGACCAGACCTTGTAACTTGCCACCGACTCTCCCGATCGGGGTGGGGTCACTTATCTACGTCCTCTAAACCTTGAGCAACTATAAAGAGTCTTCTGACAATGGAGAGAACTCACACAAACCAGGCCACTCAAATATAGTTCCCAAAACGTCTATTTCGCATTTGGGCGGTTCTGCCCTTTCAAATCAAAGAAGAAGGCTCAATATGAATGCAATACAATTTGATATGCAATCAACTAACTTCATGAATATCATATAAGAGCATATACTCAAATAATACTCATTCAAGATCAAATAATATGAAAGTATGTGGTTTAGGGAAACTCGAGAATCAATTCAGATTCGAGTGTTCAATCTCATTCGATCGATGTCAACTTATACCTTTATCGATTCAATTGATGCTCCAAATTCGGAAAACAACATCAATATTCAATCAAACTCTATACAATCGAAAAGAAACAAACTAGGTAAAACTCATTACCGATCCTCGTCAACTCGTAACGATTCAAAATCTGACAACTCCGAGTGCCATAACCTTCAAACAAATCTATAATGAAGTAATTCAAGATCAATATCGACATTTTAAATCGACTAAACATGGCTCAAACCAATTCAAACCAATCGATATTTCAAAACTCAAATCGGCGGCATAACGGCTATAAACGATCAACCGAAAAACTACAAACATCAAAACAAACTATCCAACAACTCATAGTATCATCAAAACATCAATCCCCCATAGAGAACATAGCCAAAAACATAAATCCAGAAATTGACCAAACTCAATTAACCTTAAAAATTCATAACAAATTGTTGTGAAAAATCCTCGCAAGCGTACGAGTGTCAAGTTTTAATAAAGTGATGAAATCAAGTATTGTTTCCACAAGGAGTAAATTAAAAATATTCAGTACTGGTAATTATAATAATCTAAACATTATCTATAAAATAAAAATTTGAGAAGTTTTCAGAAAAATAAATAATCAATGAATTCATAGCAGCACGCACACAATTTTCAGGTAATTAATCAATAAAAGGAAAAATGATCTAGAGGTTTAGATTTCACCTAGTTTCAACAACAATCAACCTAATTAATTTATCTTCATGAATTCCAGTCAATTATTAGCCAAGAACACTTAAGTTTATTATTTCCCTCTTTCGAGCAACAAATAATGTTTGTCAACTACAATTCAATTCCAATATCTCTATTAAGAATCTACTTGCAGTGATCTATGCAAAACAGTGTTCTTTTTAAAATCTCTGTTAAAATTATACACTCTCTCGAGCTACATAAATAATTAATAGTGTATTTTCTATTGGTCCTATTCAAAATCCCCTCTCCCGAGTGCCAGATTTCAAATAAATATAACAAATCAATATATGGCCAGTAAATTTAAAAAACATTCAAATCTAGAAAATAAAAATTAATCTAGAGGAACTCAATTCAATAAAATTAAAAAACCATGAAAGTGTCTACACCAGGTTCCATCCGACCTCTAGACTCTAAAAATTTAGTTCATAATAAAATTTTGATAAAAATAATTCATGTTCAGAAAATTAAACATCAAATCAAAATTAAATAAATAAAATAAAGAAAACAAATCCATCGATGCGATGTCGTGTTCGGACTATCGATCTCCGTCTTCGTTCTTCAAGTAGACACAAAATTCTCTCCAAAAGTTTCACGATCAGCTCCAAATCTCTGATGTACGTATGTGTGTGGCGGCTCTACTTCCATTGTTTCTGATATAAAAATCCTTTTTATATCGTACACACAAGCCCAATAAAAAAGCCCAAAAAAAATAAAACTTTCCATGCCCGATAATATTAAAACATGATGTCGCTACGGGGCGGGCGCTCGAATTACTAGGCGGGCGCGCATGCGATTCGAATTCTCAATCTTCAATAAACAAGCGTGATAGCCCTTCTTTAAGCGCTAAAGAATCCCAATAACTACAAGCCCATTAACGTTTTCTTTTCTTTTCTTTCCTTCTTTTTCTTTACAGCCTCTTTTCTTCTCTATTTTTCTCTTATTTCATCAATAATTCTTCTTTTATTTTTTTTCCACAACTATTCAATAATTACCTACAAACACAAAAACAACGAAACCCACACATAAATCTTTTCGAAACAAACATTTAATCATTAAAATCATAATTAAATTAAATGTATAAAATACACTTATCAAATACCCTCAAACTTAGACTTTTGCTAGTCCCGAGCAAAACTATCAAAACAAAACCAATAAAACCAAAAACTCATACCACCAAACTAACAACCAAACATCAACAATATTAGTCAAGAAATATTATGGAGCAATGACCTCAACAATAATTTTAAAAATTCAAATCCAATCTCATCCAACCTACTAACACTTGAAAATTTCAATCATAAACTAATTAACCTCATAAACTTACAATCTCCGCAACTTACGTTTAAAAACACCCTTATCCAAATTCAATTCACACATTCATAAATCATGAGGACTTTTCAAGGTAGCAAGGGATCAAATATAGGATATTAATCAAAAACACTCACAATAGGGTTAATTCAAAGAAAAATAGTGTGTGCGTGTTTCGATCAAAAATTCATACTAATTAAAAGTGTCAATAAACAGTCCATAGGTTAAATTCTCGCAACTCTTTTCCACTAGTATATTGTGCAACTGTGACTCGGTCAGTAGGACTTAATCAACTTATAATGTCAGGCCTGGCTCATGGATTCAAACAAAGGAATAAGAATTCAAAAGAGGGAGTAATTTATGCTCAATCTCTAATTTTCACTCCTTTTCATTCGAAATTCACACCTCTTTTTCACTTCATTGATATTTCAATTTTTTTTTCACCAACAATTTTTTCACAACTTTTTCATTTATCATTTTTTTCCTCAACTTGTTTAATCCCCTTTTCATCTTTTTTTTTTCTACTACCTTTTTCTTTTTAATTTCTCCACCACACCATTTCATATTCACAAATATAAACTAGGAGCATATAAAATTTTAGCATTCAAATTACTCTCTTAAAGGTAAGAAATAGTGTTTAGGATATTCATGGATAGTAAATGCAGGACCTTGAAACGATGACGAATGGGGGTTTATCACATGTTTACACGCATGTCATTCGATTTTCAATAAGGCTCAAAACAAGGTACTAGGGATATAATTCATCAATAGGTAGCTTGAAAGGCACAAACGATTTTTTTAGAAAAATTGCCTAAATCATTCCTAATCACAGTTATGCCCGTATTTCGCCTCGAAGAGTGTTTGAACTAGTTCTAGACAAGTCTCAATCCACAATTAAATCATACAAATTTCAATCAGTGTAGAATAAACAATCATCAACATTAAACGATGATTTTCAACAAATTCTCAGCATGTACCTCAAGTACTCATATAATTCGTGAAAGCTAAAATGGGCAACTAAGGAAAAATACTTTTTCAACAAAAATCAGGCCCAAAAATCTAAACAATGCCTCAATCATCTCTATGTTTGTATGTTTCAAAAATCAGATTTAAGCATTAATCACAAAGTATAAAGGAAATTGTGCATCTAATTGGTTCCATTTTCAAAAATCAGAATTTGGTCAGATAGGTAGACAATCATGGATTTCAGTTACATCAAATTTTTTTTTCATCATTATCCATGCATTCCAATTCTTTCTCGACTCAATTCAACTCAACATCACATAAAAAAACTCAAAATATACCGAATCACATCAATCAGCGCATACACTAAAATTCAACTCACTACACATCAAACAACATAAATTCAAAAAATTTGAATTACTCCCCCCCCCCCCCCCCCCAAACTTATTAAAATCATTGTCCTCAATGATTAAACAATAAAAAGAACAAGGACATGTACCTTCAAAACCAATCCTCAGTACTCGGTATCATCAAAATCTTCATAAAAAAAATTCGTAGCCTCAACACCATTGTGTAGGAGGTGGATAAACACAACATGAACATCCAAAATAACCTGAAAATAATACAAGCACACGACAAGACACAAAAGTGAATCCTAAAGCAAGTTAGACAAATATGGAACGCGTAATGTATAGGGGAAAAGAGGGAGTGCGCATAGTGAAGCCATGAAGGTCGATGATGCATGGAAGAAGAGCCTTGGAGAAGCACGTTATTGCAAGGTGGTGCGCCCGTTAGAAGTTGATTAGCACATTGGAAGCATGGATTGCGCCTGGTGTACCACCATTGAGGAAGAAGTTGGCGCATGATAATAAGTGCTGCTGATGGAGATGCTCGTTAGCGCATGATAATGCGCGACTGAGGAAGGCAATTGCGCTTGAAGTGTTACAGCTAGGGATGAAATCGCGCAAGGGGTTGGCACTATAAAGAGTGAAATCGCGCATGGTAGAGTGGTGGGAATGAGTGCAATCGCGCAAGGGAAAGGGCTGTTGAGAATTGTTAGTGCTTGGAGGAGAAAGTGGGATGCGCGTTTGCGCATGATGTTGCGTTGAGCAGGAGCACTAATGAGGAAGGAGGAGGCGGCGCGATTGCGCCCTGTGAAGCGTGAATGGTGATGGTTAGCGCATGGAGTGATGCGTGTTTGCGATTGGGGTTACCCGGAATAGGTGCGCGATAGCGCATGGTCATGTGCAGTTCGTAGCTGTTCTTGCATCAGTGAAGCGAAGAGGCTGCACGGGCATGCCGTTTGTGCGCTCTTCAAAATTAATTTCTTCCAGGATATCGCGCGGGCGCTCAGATTACTGGGGAGGGCGCGCCGCTTGCTCAAATTTGAGATTTTTAAGCCTGAAAAATTTTGAAAATTGACAAAAATTAGGCTTCAAAATTCGACAATAATGTACTAAAAATAAATGATTAACAAAAATTAAATTAAATGAAAAAAGTAAATAAAATAAAAGAAAAATCTTGGGTTGCCTCCCAAGTAGCTCTTGGTTTAGAGTCGTCAGCCCGACTTTCAACGGTCTTATGCGGTCTTCCCCTTCTCTTTCACACGCCAAATATTCTCCACGAACCGCTTTTTAAATTTCTCCTTCTTTTTCGTGGTTTTCTTCTTTGTTAAATTTGGTGCTCGCTCTTTTGGTGATTCAACCGTAATATCAGCTCTTGGACAACCCTCTAACTTCACAAATGGCTCGATCATGCATAACTCTTCGATGGGTGGATTAGGTGTCTTCTTAAATAAGTTAAAAATCACTCGTTCGCTTTCCACACCCATCGATAATTCACCCTTCTTCACTTCAATTTTTGCATCCGCAGTGGCCAAGAATTGTCTCCCAAAAATCGGTGGAGCACCATGATCCGCTTCTAAGTCCAAGATCACAAAATCCGCCGGAAATATGAATTTATCCACCTTAACTAGCACATCTTCAACAATACCAAGTGAATATGTGATGCTTCTATCCGCCAACTGTAATGAGATCATGGTCAATTTCATTTCTCCCAACTCCAAGGCCCTGTAAATAAACAATGACATTAAATTAATACTGGCCCCTAAATCCTTAAGCTTTTGTGGCATTTTCTTTTGAAGCACCGCACTGCACTCTTCAGTTAAATTAACCACCTCGTACTCTAGCAGTCTCCTTTTCTTGGACATCACCTCTTTGATGAATTTTGCGTAGTTCGGAATTTGCTCCAAAGAATCAGCAAAGGGGATGTTGATATGAATCTTCTTAAAAATCTCCAAGAATTTGGAGAACTGCTCATCCAAAGCCTTCTTCTTGAACCTTTGGGGATATGGAAGTGGAGGCTTGTACATCGGTTTCCGCTCAATTTTAAGCTCCTTCTCCTCGACTTCCTTCTCTTCAACAACATATTTTTCAGAATTCTTGCTCTCAGGTTGGACGTCTTCATCATCCACTTGCTTCTCATTCCTAAACGTGATAGCATTACACTGCTCCTTGGGATTTACCTCTGTGTTGCTAGGGAACTGGCCTCTGTTATTATCTTTCAAGGCATTCGCCAGCTGCCCAATGCTAGTCTCCATGGATTGAAGCACAACACCCATGTTAGCCACGTGCGTCTCTAGGCTATCCAGGCAAGACTCAGTCCTCGCCGTACTCTTGCTCGATTCCTGCACAAAATTACTAACAACGTCCTCCAAAGATGCCTTACCCTCACCCTTATTTGCATTGTACCCTGGAGGAGCATTCAACACATTTTTATTGTTAGCATAAGAAAAATTTTCATGATTTCTCAAACCTGGGTGATAAGTGTTGGGAGCAGGATTATCTCTATAGCCTCCATATCCTCGGTAGCCATTAGGATTGAGATAATTCACTTCCTCTTGAGGATGGGATCCTTCAATGGCAACTAAAACTCCAGCTGAATCTGCAATGCTCACTTTATTAAAAGCAGCTACTTGCATTGTCAATGCCGATAATTGGTTAGTGATAGACGTAAGAGGATCAATGCTATACACTCCCACAGTCTTCTTGACTCCCATATGCTCAGATGACCATTAAAAACTATTGATTGTCATTTGCTCCAACATATCATAGGCCTGTACAGGGTCTTTTGCAAATATGGTACCTCTAGAAGCAGAGTCCACAGACATTCTTGTAGGCGCGTTCAGCCCATTGTAGAACAACTCGATTTGCTCCCAATCTGCAAAATTATGATTAGGACAACGTCTAAACAAATATTTGTACCTTTCCCATGCCTCGTAGAGCTGTTCAGAATCCATCTGCCTGAAAATGCTGATTTCTATCTTCAATTGGGTGGACTTGGAAGGTGGAAAATATTTCGCTAAAAACTTGACTGCCATATTCTCCCAAGTAGTGATGCTTCCTAGAGGCAGTGATTGGAGCCAGCTCCGTGCCTGATCCTTAAGAGAAAAAGGAAACAAACGCAGTCTAATTATATCTTCAGAAACTCCATTAAATTTTACCGTTTCTATTATCTCCAGGAAAGTGCGCAGGTGTAGGTGAGGATCAGAAGTTGCACTCGCATTAAACTGGTTCTGCTGAACCATGTTTGTGGGGCATTGGGTTGCTAATCTCATTCTTAGGGCAATTAGTAATTAAACATCAATAATTAAGCAAGGAAAGAAGAAGATCAAACAAATTTTTTTTTCAAACATGGGTGCGCTCGGTCGGTCAAGAACCGCCGATCGAGTGCCCCTCCCTAACCCAACTCTCGGGTTGGGGACTTAGGGGCTGCGCCCTGTCTTCCAAAAAGAGCAGATCGGGCTCAGATCTAGGCAGTCCTTTGCTCTGTTTTTCTGCAGCAAAATTTGAGTATTCCAATCCATTCCAATCCATATTTTACAAGTCTAGAACATATATACATAAAAAGAACAAGATCTACACATGTTTATCACTAGATAAGACATCAAACCAAGAGTTTGGAATCCAAACCAAAGCATGAAATTATACAAGGTGTTCATCAACTTCTCAAGAACATCAACTTAAATGTTTTCTAACATGCTTGCTAGGATTTATATACATCGTTTCAACTGCGAACAACCCGAGTCCACATCTATCTTCTCTCATGAGCTACCCTCGTCGACTTTGTCTAGCTCCTGCCCCATCTGTCATCATGCACACATACAAAACAAGAGAACAGCCTGAAACGTCCGGTAAGAATACAATTCTCAGTATAATCAACATATACATGCGTTAAATAAATTCATATCAACTCTAAACGTTTCAACTCAAGAATAGAGTAAACGCATATATAAAGAATTGATTCCTATCACACTCTTTGCCATCAAGATTCGTATATGATCTTGACATGGATATCCATCTATCGTCGTCTCATCAGACTCGAAAATAAGGTCCATTTGACCTTGGCATAAGAATCAATTCATATCTCATATCATATCATATCAAATAAAGATCCACTACCTGAAATGGATCGACAACATCAATACTATAAACACAAACGATAAACAAGTATGTGGTTTTTGCGGAATAACTCAATAAGCGTCATTATTGAGTATTGAATTCCTTGTTGGAAAATCGTGTTCAGATCAATTAAGAATTGATACCCGGTGCAGCGGAAGTTTAAAAATTTTTATTTTTCTTATATGGAACGATTCCATATCATGGGTATCAAAACTTTACGATTTAATTATGCAAGTAAAATAATAATAATCGCAATTAATAATATTTTACCTCTTCAAGCAACGTCTTGATTATGGACACCAACAGAATTTAATCTGCTCTTCTTGTATATCCCGGGAACCGATGGCTTCACGATCAATCTCCGGAATAAGGTCCACGAACAGAAAACAGAAACCCTTTGATTGATTGCACTAGAAATCAATCAGATGTTTATCGAAGAGAAAAAACAGATTTGATCTGTTAATTCGGAATGTAATTTTTCACCAAAATCACAGACCGAATTTTCTCAAAAGGGACAGAGGAATTCGAAAATTCCCCTTGAATATTATGAGTGATTTTCAAAAATTGCAAGATGGAATACATATGATTTTCGAACACTACTCATATATTTATAGATAATTTCTAGACTAGATTAAGTTATGATTATATTAGGACTCTAACTCCTTAGGGCCCATAATCCATAACTTAAGCCCAACAAGCCAAGCCCGTTATTATAAAAATTAATATAAAATTCATCATGACTCAGATTGATAAACCGATTTCACCAATATGCACAGAAACCATTTCTGCACCTTTTAAAGTCAAGATAATTTTTCTGAATCCGAATTCAGTGATTTCCAAAAATGCCCATCCCTATGTCATTTTAGGAAATTCCACTCCCTTTTAGTTAAGAAGTCCAACTTCTCTTTCATTAAATTTAACTCTTTAAATTTAACTATCTCAACGGGGTTTAGTAATCCATTACTTGTGTGTCCCTCAATGGTTCAGGGATACAGCTAGTCGTGGGCTCACAACTCCTTGTGACTCGGAACAACAATTTCCGACTTGCCCAACGAATCATGGTAAGAGCGTCTAGCAACATCGCCCCATGATTCCCTAGGTATCACTGATAATGCCTGCAAGAACCAGTAGATTTTGGTTAACGTACAGTACGGTCCCTTCATCCATATATCTCGATCGAATCAACAACCATTGGTGCATCGAGAGTCGTTCGAGATTCGATAACTATGCATTACATCTTTGAGATCAAATAGTGACATCGCATGTGTTACTAGGAAAGCCGAGTAACCTAAAACACATCATGTACTCTGGCCAGAGATTCGTCACACTAATATCTCCTCAGATCGCATAGGATATCCATACTCGCAAGTATGTGGTGAATCCTTGACAACAAAGCATCGACTCCTATATGTGTCGTAACTGTACCCAATCCCGACAACTGATGACCCCAATAGAGTCGGTAAATGAGTCAAAGTACAATACTAGCATATAGAGTCTCAATGATGTTTCAAGTAGTAAGGACTAATGGTGTACAACCAAAACCACGGACTTTATCCACTCGATAAGTGATAACCACTTGGAAAGTCCGAATAGGGTAGTTCGATCATTCATCATATGAATATCCATTTGCATGCTTTGAACATCTCCATGTCCATTACCAATGAAACATGGTACTTGGCATCACAAATGCTAGTCTCAATCTCGAGCGATCCTTATCCTTATTAGCGGACGGCTCAATTGACTAGGAACTGTTTAGAATATACAGTGACTATAAGATGTGTTTCATAATAGTGATCTCTCTTTATTCATTATTTCATCTTACTTACACTATAGTATATTCAAGGTCTTTATCAAAACATCAATAGTATATCACAATATAACAATATGAAGAAAGACAAAGAAAATGTCATTAATGAATGTAAATTATATTAAACAAAGATTGTTTATACATAGAGTCACAAAAGCCCTTAGCCACAAGTTGGCTAACCGGGCACCTACTCTTTCAATCTCCCACTTGCCCTAAAGCCAACTAGTCACACTACACAATCCCATTGCTTCTTGATGTTTGTCAAACAATGGTCCTAGCAAGGGCTTAGTAAGTGGATCAGCGATATTGTCTGTAGAGGCCACTCTCTCGACAGTGATGTCTCCTCTTTCCACAATCTCCCGGATGATGTGGTATTTCCTCAGTATGTGTTTGGATTTTTGATGAGACCTTGGTTCCTTTGCCTGAGCAACGACACCAGTGTTGTCACAGTATACCGGAACTGGACCAACAGCTTCAGGAATTACGCCCAACTCTTGGACGAAATTCCTCATCCAAACGGCCTCTTTAGCAGCAGCTGATGCTGCAATGTATTCTGCCTCAGTGGTGGAATCCGCTGTGGTGTCTTGCTTGGAACTCTTCCAAGAGACAGCACCGCCGTTGAGCATGAATACAAATCCAGAGGTTGACTTCGAGTCATCCACGTCGCTTTGGAAGCTAGAGTCGGTATAGCCTTCCAATTTCAATTCTCTTCCTCCATAAACCATGAATATATTCTTAGTCCTTCTCAAGTACTTAAGAATATCCTTCACGGCTTTCCAATGCATTTGAAAAGGGTTGGCCTGATATCTGCTCGTGACACTCAGATCAAAGGCTACATCAGGTCTGGTAGATATCATCCCATACATAATACTACCTATGACTGACGCATATGGTATGTGTGTCATTTTCTCTATCTCTTCGTCAGTCTTGGGACACATAGACTTGGATAGAGAAACTCCATGACACATAGGTAGATGTCCTCTCTTGGACTCATCCATAGAAAACCTTTTCAATATGGTGTCGATGTAGGTTGCTTGAGTGAGTCCTATCATTCTCTTAGATCTATCTCTATAGATCTGTATCCCTATAATATAGGATGTCTCACCCAAATCTTTCATCGAGAATCTACCTGATATCCATATCTTTGTTGACTGCAACATCCCTACGTCATTCCCAATGAGTAGGATGTCATCAACATAAAGCACTAAGAACGTCACCGCATCCTTAACTACTTTCTTGTATACGCACGGTTCCTCCGAGTTTTTGATGAAACCAAAGTCCTTTATTGTTTCATCAAATTTCTGGTTCCAACTTTTTGATGCTTGTTTGAGACCATAAATTGATCTCTGAAGCTTGCATACCTTATGCTCGCTTCCCATGGATGTGAATCCCTCGGGCTGCAACATATAGATTTCTTCCTTAATGTTTCCATTAAGAAATGCAGTCTTCACATCCATTTGTCATATCTCATAGTCATACCATGCTGCTATGGCAATAAGGATTCTTATAGACTTGAACATTGCGACTGGTGAAAAGGTTTCATCACAGTCAACTCCTTGTCTTTGAGTATAACCTTTTGCTACCAATCGTGCCTTGTAGGTAAGTACCTTACCATCAGGCCCAAGTTCTCTTATAGATCCATTTACACCCTATTGGAACAATTCCATCGGGAGGATCTACTAAAGACCAAACTTGGTTTGTATGCATCGAGTCTATTTCCGACTACATAGCTTCAAGCCATAAATTAGAATCCGCATCAAAAATTGCTTCCTTGAAGTTTCTTGGATCACATCCAATGTCGGGTTCACTTTTATCCCCTTCAAGAAGAAGACCATATCGAATAGGAGGTCTAGAAGTCCTCTCGGATCTCCTAGATATAGGCGTGTCTGTTGAAGGTTCTTGAGGTATGTGGTCGTTATTTTGTATCTCGGGTTCTTCTCAAATTTCTTCGAGTTCCATCATCTTGCCTTTCTTTTCTAATAAGAACTCCTTCTCCATGAAGGTGGCATTCTTCGAAACAAACACTTTTGTCTCATAAGGATGATAGAAATAATATCCGATTGAATTCTTCGGATATCCTACAAAATAACATAAGATGGATCGACTATCCAACTTATCTCCCACTGTCTGCTTCACGTAAGCAGGACATCCCCAAATCCTTAAGTACGAATACTTAGGAGCTTTGTCATTCCATAACTCGTATGGAGTTTTATCTACTGCTTTAGTGTAGACATTGTTCAACAACAATACCGTCGTTTCAAGCGCATAGCCCCAAAACGAAGGTGGGAGCTCAGTGAAGCTCATCATAGATTGAACCATGTCCAACAAAGTTCGATTGCGACGCTCCGAGACACCATTCAGCTGAGGTGTCATAGGAGGAGTCCACTGATAGAGAATCCCATTCTCTTTTAGATATCTTAAAAACTCGGTACTTAAGTATTCTCCACCTCGATTCGATCGAAGTGCTTTAATACTTCTACCTTGTTTGTTTTCTACTTCAGCCTTGAATTCTTTGAACTTTTCAAATGATTCAGACTTATATTTCATTAAATATAAATACCCATACCTCGAATAATCATCAGTAAAGGTAATGAAGTAGGTGTGTCCAAATTTAGTACCGATACTAAATGGTCCACAGACATCTGTATGGATCAAATCCAACAGGTTTTGACTATGCTCAGACTTCCCTTTGAAAGGAGATTTAGTCATTTTTCCTTTTAGGCAGGACTCACAAGTAGGTAGAGAGTTAATATCAGACATATCAAACATGCCCTCTCCCACTAACTTGTTCATCCTCCTTGAGGAAATATGACCTAGCCTAGCATGCCAAAGGTTTGTCGGGTTTTGACTATCGTTTTTCCTCTTGTTTGTTGTTACCGGCTTATCAACATAATTAATTGGAACGTCTTTTAATTTTAAGTTATATAGATCGTTTTCAAGTTGTCCATTTCCAATCAAACATTCATTCTTGTAAATATTGCAAATCCCATTCACAAAATTACAAGAAAAACCATTTCTATCAAGCATATAAATAGAAATAATGTTTTTAATCGAATCTGGCACAAATAAAACGTCTCTCAAAAATAACTTAAAATCGTTCTGCAAAACTAAATAAATGTCTCCTATAGCTTGGGCTTCAACTCTATAACCATTTCCGAGTCTTAGCTGGGTCTCACCCTTCCTAAGCTTATTACTTCTTGTCATCATTTGCAACTCATTGCAAATGTGAGATCTACATCTGGTATCCAATACCCAAGAAGTAGTATTAAGTAAAACATTTATTTCAATGTATAACATACCCTTTGCAGTTACGTTTCCAATGACCGGGTTTCTTGCAGTGATGGAAAACTTGTTTAGACTTGTCCAATTTTGCATGTAACATTTGGCCTTGAGATCATGGTCCAACCATTTCTCTAGTTCGGCCAACCTTTCGGCAGTTACATCAGCCGGGGCTGTTTTCGGAGAAGCCTTTTCTAACACTTAGAAAATCTTTTCCGAACTCTGGACAATCTTAACTTATTGAACCATTCCATATAGTTGCGCTAGAAAGTTTGTTTTGTTCGAGAATTGAAACATGTGGATTATGAAGATTCATCATAATGATATACTGAGTTGAAACAGACAATAATCGATGATTGTTTAATTAATTTACTAAGACATAAAATATGGCAAAATTTAATTTTATGAATTTCACTCCCACTATTTTAACGATTTCACTGCCCTCTAGTGAAAACGGGAAACTTGTTTTTATTAGTGGGAACATGGAGTCCAATTGACAAACTATAGTCCCGAATAATATCAGCCAACCATAATTTTCAAAAGGTAGAGCCCAATTGCTTCCAAAGCAACCCCCATGTTTTTACCTCATGTCCAATAAGGGCCCAATAATATGACGCCGTTTAATGTGACATGTCAAGATGACCCATCAATATTAAGTTGTGATGGACGGTCGCCATGTGGATCCCCAATAATATGAGCCAATCCCATGGGAGTTCCATCCAACTTACAACATGTGTCGATCCAATGTACAGCTTTCCGACGAACGGGCCCCCCCAATAATATGAGCCGGACCGTGCCCGCGGGTAGCATCTCATACATTGATCGTTGATGGAAGGTAGAAATATTTAAACAATATTTAAATTCCCCTTTGTTTATCTTGATATCAATTTTAAATCATATTTAAAATGTGGGATTTTTAATTTTTGAAAATCTGTCTCATCATGCAATTTATGTATGCTTGCGGGATTCATACAATTTAGTCTAAACATGCATACATCAATAATATCATATATTATTTAAGGATGATCGATCCCATTATCTAATCGAACCGTGGTTGCCAATCACGACTCTAAGTACAATCCTAGGTGATATGCAAGTATGCAATGCAATCCTATTACATTGAGCTTCCATTTACATTTCTTTGGTCTTTATCGTCTGCTGGACCCACCATTGTCTTCAAATCTTTATCTCCCACTAAGTCTAACAAATTTACAATAAATTTCGATGACAAGTAGGGGATACATATTTAAGGGGTGGGAACGGGCCATAAACCAAGCCCACTTTTTATTACAAATGAAAATTCAAATTGGGACATAAACCAAGCCCATTAATAAAACCCAACAACAATAAAACCAAATGTAAACTACCTAACATACACCTATAATATTGGTCATTACAATCGATCATCCTTTTATCCAATAATTAATTCAATAATTAAAACATTGGATAACATGCAATGACATCATAATTAATAGATAAAATCATATTTTATCTAATACATCATTAGATCATATCTTATCATCAATTGTACCAAAATAATTAATTTTATAAAATCTAATTTAACGGATAAGATTTACAAATTTTCCAAAAATTCAAATTTATCCAAAAATCAATTTTAAAAATTTGGGACTCAAACAATTTGATCTGATGCCTCGTGGACCAATCAAAAACAATTTTCGATCGGACCAAAAACTAAAATTCCAAAATATTAAAATTTTGGAAAAAAAAATATTAATTTTTCGGGCTGCCCGCCCCACGTGGGGCAGGGCAGCCCCCACGTGGAGTGTAGGTCACCCCCTTGGCTGCCCTGGGCAGCGATCTCGCTGCCCCGGGCAGCGACGTTGCCCTGTTCAAAATTTAATTTTAAAATTTTTCGTTTTGTTTCAAAAACCGAGGCTAAAAATTTTGTATAATCGATTAATTTAATCGTTTGATCTGAGAGCAACCTGTCTCTGACGCCACTGTTGGAAAATCGTGTTCAGATCAATTAAGAATTGATACCCGGTGCAGCGGAAGTTTAAAAATTTTTATTTTTCTTATATGGAACGATTCCATATCATGGGTATCAAAACTTTACGATTAAATTATGCAAGTAAAATAATAATAATCACAATTAATAATATTTTACCTCTTCAAGCAACGGCTTGATTATGGACACCAACAGAATTTAATCTGCTCTTCTTGTATATCCCGGGAACCGATGGCTTCACGATCAATCTCCGGAATAAGGTCCACGAACAGAAAACAGAAACCCTCTGATTGATTGCACTAGAAATCAATCAGATGTTTATCGAAGAGAAAAAACAGATTTGATCTGTTAATTCGGAATGTAATTTTTCACAAAAATCACAGACCGAATTTTCTCAAAAGGGACAGAGGAATTCGAAAATTCCCCTTGAATATTATGAGTGATTTTCGAAAATTTCAAGATGGAATACATATGATTTTCGAACACTACTCATATATTTATAGATAATTTCTAGACTAGATTAAGTTATGATTATATTAGGACTCTAACTCCATAGGGCCCATAATCCATAACTTAAGCCCAACAAGCCAAGCCCGTTATTATAGAAATTAATATAAAATTCATCATGACTCCAATTCATTTCTCCACCTTTTAAAGTCAAGATAATTTTTCTGAATCCGAATTCAGTGATTTCCAAAAATGCCTATCCCTATGTCATTTTAGGAAATTTCACTCCCTTTTAGTTAAGAAGTCCAACTTCTCTTTCATTAAATTTAACTCTTTAAATTTAACTATCTCAACGGGGTTTAGTAATCCATTACTTGTGTGACCCTCAATGGTTCAGGGATACAGCTAGTCGTGGGCTCACTTGCCCAACGAATCATGGTAAGAGCGTCTAGCAACATTGCCCCATGATTTCCTAGGTATCACTGATAGTGCCTGCAAGAACCAGTAGATTTCGGTTAGCGTACAGTACGGTCCATTCATCCATATATCCCGATCGAATCAACAACCATTGGTGCATCGAGAGTCGTTAGAGATTCGATAACTATGCATTACATCTTGGAGATCAAATAGTGACATCGCATGTGTTACTAGGAAAATCGAGTAACCTAAAACACATCATGTACTCTGGCCAGAGATTCGTCACACTAATATCTCCTCAAATCGCATAGGATATCCACACTCGCAAGTATGTGGTGAATCCTTGACAACAAAGCATCGACTCCTATATGTGTCGTAACTGTACCCAATCCCGACACCTGATGACCCCAATAGAGTCGGTAAACGTGTCAAAGTACAGTACTAGCATATAGAGACTCAATGATGTTTCAAGTAGTAAGGACTAATGGTGTACAACCAAAATCGCGGACTTTATCCACTCGATAAGTGATAACTACTTGGAAAGTCCGAATAAGGTAGTTCGATCATTCATCATATGAATATCCATTGCATGATTTGAACATCTCCATGTCCATTACCAATTAAACGTGGTACTTGGCATCACAAATGCTAGTCTCAATCTCGAGCGATCATTATCCTTATTAGCGGACGGCTCAATTGACTAGGAACTATTTAGAATATACAGTGACTATAAGATGTGTTTCATAATAGTGATCTCTCTTTATTCACTATCTCATCTTACTTACACTATAGTATATTCAAGGTCTTTATCAAAACATCAATAGTATATCACAATATAACAATATGAAGAAAGACAAAGAAAATGCCATTAATGAATGTAAATTATATTAAACAAAGATTATTTATACATAGAGCCACAAAAGCCCTTAGCCACAAGTTGGCTAACCGAGCACCCACTCTTTCATTCCTGACTCTCGATATTGTCTTATACCTTTATTTTCTTGGAATTGTAGATGCTTCAAGTCCTGAAAATCTAAAACAAAACTCATATCACCATCTATTCAAACCCACAACTCGATCTTCAATATCAAAACAGCTTCAAACCTTGCTCAAGTCTTAACCGATTCGAATATGGTATTCACGAGCTCGTCAAATTCTTGTCAAGCTTTCAAATGAAGTGATAACAAGCTTAATATATCAGCAAAGGATTCATATATACACAGCTCAATCAACTAGATATCAAAATGGCTTGAAATCATAAACTGGCGGCGTAACGACTGAAAATCGATAACCGAAACAATACCGACTTTATAAGAGCTCAAGAACATGCGTATATTAACGAATTCTTATTCCTTCAAATTCTGAACTTTTGAACATGCTAGAAATATCATATTTCTTACGTCAAATCAAATCTCTCATCGCAAGGATTCCAGAACTATGCTCGGAATTAAATTTGGACAATCGGATCAAAAGATACGAAGGTTTGAAAACTCAAATCCAAGAAGAAAATGAGGTCTCGGTTGTTTGATCTGAATATTCTGAAGTAGATATGCAAAGTACACGTGAATATGCTGACTAATGAATTTAAAATTAGATATATTCAAGCCAAATTGCAATTTAGTCCCTCAACTCTTAAATATTTACAATTCGGTCCTCGACCCTTTTTTTAATTCAATTTCATTCCTAAATAATTTAAGAGTATTAGAATTTAATTCTAAATTCTAAAAATTCTCAAATTAAATAATCTCGGATTAAAATTAAATAATCTCGAATTAAATCAAATAATCTCGGGCCTTACATTTCTCCCCCACTAAGGCATGAGTTCGTCCTCGAATTCATAAGCAATATGTACGCACATAAGATAAGAAAATAATAGCAAAACTGAATAAGACTCACATTAGGGGAAAAATTGGGAAATCTTTGTCTCACGTCATCTTCAGTTTCCCATGTCGCTTCTTCAACTCCATGCCGACTCCATTGAATCTTCACCAATGGAATGGTTTTGGTTCGGATTTTTTTTTCCTTTCGATCAAGAATCTGAATCGACTTCTCGAAATAGCTAAGAGTTTCATCAAGTTCTGCTTCATCTACTTGAATTATATGAGATACATCAGGCTGATATTTCCTCAGCATCGAAACATGGAATACATCATGGATACCAGATAAAGCTGGAGGCAATGCAAGCCTATAATCTAGATCGCCTATCTTCTCCAGAATCTCATACGGTCCAATAAAATATGGTGACAACTTACCTAGCTTGCAAAATCGAACAGTACCTCTGAAAGGTGAAATCTTCAAGAATACTCTATCTCCCTGCTCAAAACTCAAAGTTCAACGTCTCACGTTCGCATACTTTGTCTGTCTGTCTTGAGCTGTCCTCATTCGCTTCTGGATGAGTTTCACTTTGTGAGTCATTTCTCTAATCATATCAGGACCAGTCTCCAGTACTTCTGTCACATCATCCCAGTACAATGGTGATCTAAACTTCTTACCATACAAAGCTTCAAATGGAGCCATCTCAATACTAGTCTGATAACTGTTGTTGTACGAGAACTCCACAAGTGGTAACGAATCTTGCCAGTTAGTACTAAAATCAAGTACTACAGTTATCAGCATATACTCAAGAGTTTGAATCGTTCGTTCTGACTGTCCGTTAGTTTGAGGAGTACTCAAATATAAACGTGTACCTAAAGCTTGTTGCAAAATGTGCCAAAAATGAGATGTGAATCGAGGATCTCTATCAGATACAATAGAATTTGGCACTCCATGCAATCTTACCACTTCCTTGACATATAAATCTGCCATCTGATCATGTTAATATTTCATTTGGTATGGAATAAAACAAGCTGATTTCGTCAACCTGTCAATGATCACCCAAATCGCATCACAACCTCGGAATGATCGAGGCAACTTCGTCACAAAGTCCATAGAAATATGATCTCATTTCCATTTAGGAATTGACAAACTCTGTAACAGACCATCAAGCTTCTTTCTCTCAGTCTTCATCTGTTGACAATTCAAACATCTAGACAAGTATTCAGTGACATTGGCTTTCATCTGTTTCCACCAATAATGATTCTTCAAATCATTATACATTCTCCTGCCACCAGGATGAATACTGTATCTACTGCAATGCGCTTCTTTCAATATCAGCTGTTTTAGATCAGAAACATTTGGAACAAGAATTCGGTTATTCACATATAAGATATCATCAGTACTGACCTTATATTCAGATTGATGACAAGACTTAACCATTTCAACTGATTTTTGAATACCCTGGTCTTCTTTTTGTGCATCCTTGATTTGAATCACTAATTCAGGCTCAACTCGAATTGCATACACTTGAATAGGCCTCACATCTGTCTCAAATGTTAATCCAGAGATGCAACAATCTTCAATCAAATGAGATACGCCTACATTAGATAAGGATAAAGAACATACCTTACTACTTAGGGCATCTTCAGCAGCATTTGATTTCCCTGGATAATATTTGATTTCGCAATCAAAGTCCTTCAACAAATCTAACCATCTTCGTTGTCTCATGTTCAATTCAGATTGCGTAAACAGATATTTCAAACTCTTATGATCAGAATAAATTTCGAACTTCTCACTGTACAAATAATGACGCCAAATTTTCAATGCAAAGACGATGGTTGCCAATTCAAGATCATGAATTGGATATCTCGTCTCATGTGGCTTCAACTGTCTCGAAGCTTAAGCAACAACATGATCTCGCTGCATCAGCACACATCCTAGTCCCCTGTGAGAAGCATCACAATAAAGAGTGAAATAACCAGTACCTGAAGGGATAGTCAAGAATGGTGGACTTGTCAGCCTCTTCTTTAACTCAATGAAACTATCTTCACAAGCTTCAGTCCATATATACAGTGCATTTTTCTATGTGAGTTGAGTAATAGGTTTGGCAATACTTGAGAAATCTTTAATAAATCGACGATAATAACCTGCTAAACCCATAAAACTCCGTATCTCTGGTACAAATGTCGGTCTAGACAAACTGATCACTGCTTCAACCATACTCGGATCAACCGAAATACCGTCACCGGATATAATATGACCGAGAAATACTACCTTCCGTAACCAAAATTCACATTTTGATAGCTTTACATACAGTTTTTCAGCTCTCAACGTCTTCAGAACTGTTCTTAAATGCTTAGCATGATCACACAAGTTCTTGGAATAGATCAGAATATCATCAATAAATATGATAACGAAATCATCAAGATATTTCTGAAACACTCAATTCATAAGACCCATAAAGACCGCTAGAGCATTCGTCAAACCAAACGGCATAACAATGAATTCAAAGTGAACATACCTCATTTGAAAAGCAGTTTTCGATACATCTTCATCTCTTACTCTCAATTGATGGTAGCCAGACCTCAAATCAATCTTCGAACATACCAACGAACCCTGTAACTGATCAAATAAATCATCAATTCGATGTAAATGATAACGATTGCTTTGTTTAGTTGTCGATAATTGATGCAAAATCTCATTGTTCCGTCCTTCTTTCGTACAAAATGTACCGGTGCATCCCAAGGAGAGACACTCGGTCTAATGTACCCTTTGGCTAATAGATCCTCCAACTGTTCTTTCAATTCTTTCAGTTCAACTGGTGCCATTCGATAGGGAGCTTTCGAAATAGGTTGCGTACCTGGCATCAGTTCAATGCTGAAGTCTATCTCTCAAAATGGTGGCAATCCTGGAATCTCATCAGGAAAGACATCAGCAAACTCACTAACCACTGGCAAATCAGCCAATTTCGGGCTAGTTTTCGTCACATCTACAGCATATACAAGAAAACCCTCTTCTCTATTCTGCAGTAAACGTGTCATGGATAGAACATATATCAAAGGATTACGAGCTTTTGAACCCTTACCATAAAATCTTCATTCATCAGCCATCTCAGGTCTGAACTGTACAACCTTCTGAACACAATCAACTGTAGTCCTGTACTTAGTTAACATGTCTATGCCGATAATACAATCAAAATAGGACAAGCCAAGCACAATACAGTCTAATTCAATCTCATTACCGTCATAGTGCATGAACTGTTTCAAACTAACTTCATGGATACTATACCTTTTCCCAAAGGTGAGGAAATAGATACAATAGCAGATAATGACTCGACAGGTAATGAATGAAATAACGCAAATTGTTCAGAAATAAAGGTATGAGAAACTCCTGTATCAACTAGCACATAAGCAGGATAACTGCAAAGAAAACAAGTACCTGCTATCACATCATTAGGTGATGCCTATGCATGCTCCTCAGTCAAAGAAAACACTCGAGCTTGCTATCTTGGAGGTTGACTCACAGTCTGACTTCCTCCTTGTCTACCTTGCTGCTGAGTTTGTGGTTGGAACGAATGAACAGAAGATGCAGATTAAGCCACTGGTCTCGATGATCCCGCACCTTGTGAACCTCCAATGGGCAGACTATCACAAAATGTTCGGTCTGATTACAGATATGACAACTGCCAAAAACTCCTCGGCACTGGTCGCTGGCATGACGACCTCTACACTTGGTACAGTACACCTCAGAACCACTAGACTTCAGTCCAGCTTTGAATTGTTTGGATCCACTCGAGCTTGAAGAACTACCTCCAGACCTCTTAAACTGGTTTGCTTTCCATTTAAAGAAATTATTCTTACCACGGCTAGAACCTCCTCCTTCAAATCGAGGTGGTGGTGGAATCTGTGGCTGATCAGAAAATGGTACATGTATAGTTGGTGATGGCACAAACGGTGCTCCTCGTTGTCTCAACAACCCATATTCAGCCCCCTTTGCAAGATCAAGAGCATCGGCAAAGTTGTTCGGTCGTACAGCATTCACGAGAGTAAAAACATCTGGATTCAACCCGTTAATGAATTTGTCAGCTTGAGCTTCATCACTATCTGCTATATGGGGAGAAAATTTCAGCAGACTCATAAATTTGGCAACATTCTGTTCAATGTTCAATTTCCCTTGCTGTAAGCTAGCAAATTCTGCTCCTTTCTTCTTTCTATAAGACACTGGGAAGAATCGTTGATAGAAAGTAGTTTTAAAAACAGACCATGTAATGAATGTACCTCGATGCTCTAGTGCTCTTCGTGTTGCTATCAACCAATCTTTTGCAACTTCATGTAGTTTTGTATAACGAGTTTAACTCGACGATCATCTGCATAGTCCAGGGATTCAAATAACTCTTCAATATCCTCGAGCCACCTCTCACATTCCACAGAATTTTCACTTTTCACTTCCTTTCAGTGTTGGCGATTTAAACGACTAAAAGCGTTTCAACAAAGTTTCCATAGGAGTAGCAGTCATATCCCCCATATCTCTCGAAGTACTACCCTATTCAGTTCTAGGCATTTCTGTTGTCGGTTGTACTATTGGTTCTACTCTCGGTGCTTCGGTTGCTTGTGGACTGTCGGTTCCATCACTGCCGGTTCTGGAAATGGAGTTGGGCCAGTGTGTCTAGTCACTAGTCTTCGAGGCATATATGATTATCAAACATATTAGTACACAATTCAATCTCAGGTATAACAAATCTGTTTCAGTCATCCTATTATTAGCACGATAATGTCTTCTCAAGAGATCGAGTTCTGATTCAGTCTCAATCCAACATGCTTCCAATCAAATCAGATAACAGATAGCATGTAGTTCTCAAAGCAGTAAATCAGTTCAGATAATACACATTCTTCAAGAATAAATAAACAATCAGATAGACTCAATCTACCCCGCTCATTCTAGTTCAGTCTAAGAACTAACTTCGCTCTGATACCACCTGTTGTGGGGCCTCGGGTTGCTAATCTCATTATTAGGGCAATTAGTAATTAAACATCATTAATTAACCAAGGAAGGAAGAAGATCAAACAAATTTTTTTTTCAAACATGGGCGCGCTCGGTCGGTCAAAAACCTCCGAACGAGCGCCCCTCCCTAAGCCAACTCTCAGGTTGGGGATTCAGGGGCTGCGCCCGGTATGCCAAAAAGAGCAGATCGGGCTCAGCTCTGGGCAGTCCTTTGCTATATTTTTCTGCAGCAAAATTTGAGTCTTCCAATCCATTCCAATCCATATTTTACAAGTCTAGAACATGTATACATACAAAGAACAAGATTACACATGTTTATCACTAGATAAGACATCAAACCAAGAGTTTGGAATCCAACCAAAAGCATGAAATTATACAAGGTGTTCATCAAATTCTCAAGAACATCAACTTAAATGTTTTCTAACATGCTTGCTAGGATTTATATACATCGTTTCAACTACAAACAACCCGAGTCCACATATAATCTTCTCTCATCGAATTTGGCCAGCTCCTACCCCATTTGTCATCATGCACACATACAAAACAAGACAACAGCCGGAAACGTCCGGTGAGAATACAATTCTCAGTATAATCAACATATACATGCGCTAAATAAATTCATATCAACTCTAAACATTTAAACTCAAGAATAGAGTAAACGCATATATAAAGAATTGATTCCTATCACATTATTTTCCATCAAGATTCGTATACGATCTTGACATAGATATCCATCTATCGTCATCTCATCAGACTCGAAAATAAGATCCATCTGACCTTGGCATAAGAATAAATTCATATCTCATCTCATATCATATCATATCAAATAAAGATCCACTACCTGAAATGGATCGACAACATCAATACTATAAACACAAACGATAAACAAGTATGTGGTTTTTGAGGAATAAATCAAGAAGTGTCATTCTTTAGTATTGAATTCCTGACTCTCGATGTTGTCTTATACCTTTCTTTTCTTTGAATTGTAGATTCTTCAAGTCCTGAAAATCTACAACAAAACTCATATCACCATCTATTCAAACCCACAACTCGATCTTCAATATCAAAACAACTTCAAACCTTGCTCAAGTCTTAACTGATTGGAATATGGTATTCACGAGCTTGTAAACTTCTGTCAAGCTGTCAAATGAAGTGATAACAAACTTAATATATCAACAAAGGATTCATATATACACAGCTCAATCAACTAGATATCAAAACGGCTTTAAATCATAAACCATCGGCGTAACGACTGAAAATCGATAACCGAAACAATACCGACTTTGAGCCAACAATCATACACCACATATATCAGCATATTAACATCATAAACCAGCACTTCAGCAGTTATAAATCTCGACATACATGCTGAACATCATATCAAATGCAAACGACATTCGTTCGTCGTTCCGGTTTCTTATATACAAGATATAAGAGCTCAAGAACATGCATATATTAACGAATTCTTATTCCTTCCAATTCTGAAATTTCAAACATGCTAGAAAGATCATAATACTTACGTAATATCAAAGCTCTCATCGCAAGGATTCCAGAACTATGCTCGAAATTAAATTCGGACAATCGGATCAAAAGATACGAAGGTTTGAAAACTCAAATCCAAGAAGAAAATGAGGTATCGGTTGTTTGCTCTGAATATTCTAAAGTAGATATCCACAGTACAAGTGAATATGCTGACTAATCAATTCAAAATTAGATATATTCAATCTCAATTGTAATTTAGTCCCTCAACTCTTAAATATTTTCAATTCGGTCCTCGGCCCTTCTTTTAATTCAATTTCAATCCTAAATAATTTAAGAAAATTAGAATTTAAACTAAACTCTAAAAATTCTTAAATTAAATAATCCCAAATTAAAATTAAATAATCTCGGATTAACTTAAATAATCCCGGGCCTTACAATGTTGATCAAAGCCGGCTTCAATTCAAATTTTTTGGCGTTAATGGTCCCTCGAGCGATTCCAGAATAGTGAGCCTGGATCGTCGGCCAGAAGTGATCTCTAATTGGCACCAGGGGAGCTTGATTCACATTCTCTTCAGCCATTCTATCAACTTCTTCTCTTCTCGCTCCTCTCAAAGCACGTGCAGTTTGCTCGATCTCCAGATCAAAAAGTAGTGAATTTGCACTTTGAGATCTTCGCATGAACTGCAATAACGAACAAAAAGAGATTAATTAGTAACTTAAAAATAAAATAAAAAACTCTAAATTAAAACTTAGACTAATTGGTAAATAGACTAAACAAAATCAAAATTTACTCCCCGGCAACGACGCCAAAAACTTGTTGTGAAAAATGCTCGCAAGCGTACAAATTTAAAATTTTAATAAAGTGATGAATCAAGTATCGTTCCCACAAGGAGTAAATTGAAAATATTCAGTACTTGTAATTATAATAATCTAAACTTTATCTAGAAAATCAAAATTTGAGAAGTTTGCAGAAAAATAAATAATCAATGAATTCTTAGCAGCAGGCACACAATTTTCAGGTAATTAATCAATCAAAGGAAAAATGGTCTAGAGGTTTAGATTTCACCCGATTTCAACAACAATCAATCATAATTAATTTATCTTCATGAATTCCAGTCAATTAATAGCCAAGAGCACTTTAGTTTATTATTTTCCTCTTCCGAACAACAAATAATGTTTATCAACTACAATTCAATTCCAATATCCCTATTAAGAATCTACTTGCAGTATTAAAATTATACACTCTCTCGAGCTATATAAATAATTAACAGTGCATTTTCTATTGGTCCTATTCAAAATCCCCTCTCCTGAGTGCCAGATTTCATATAAATATAACAAATCAATTTATGGCCAGTAAATTGAAAAGACATTCAAATCTAAAAAAAAAACAATTAATCTAGAGGAACTCAATTCAATAAAATCAAAAACTCATGAAAGTGTGTACACCAGGTTCCATCCGACCTCTAAACTCTAAAAATTTAGTTCATAATAAAATTTTGATAAAAATAATTCATGTTCAGAAAATTAAACATCAAATCAAAATAAAATAAATAAAAGAAAGAAAACAAATCCGTCGATTCGATTCCGTGTCTGGACTATCGATCTTCGTCTTCGTTCTTCAAGTAGGCACAAAATTCTCTCCAAAAGTTTCACGATCAGCTCCAAATCTCTGATGTACGTATGTGTGTGGCGACTCTCCTTCCATTGTTTATGATATAAAAAGGATTTTTATATCGTACACACAAGACAAATCAAAAAGCCCAAAAAAATAAAACTTTCCATGCCCGATAACATTAAAACATGATATGCAGCGACGGGGCGGGTGTTGTGAAAAATACTCGCAAGCGTACGAGTGTCAAGTTTTAGTATAGTGAAAGAGAGAGTGTCGATCCCACGAAGAGTAATTCAAAAATATTCAATACTTGTAATTAAAATAGTCTTAATTTTATCTAGAAAATCAACTTTTGAAATTTTCTGAAAACTTAAATAAGTAATGAAGAATTATCAAGCTTACGCACACACAAATTTTGAGAAATTATCAATCAGAGAAAAAATAGTCCAGAGGTTTTGATTTCACTTGGTCTCAAAAATATTCAATCCTAATTAATCTATTTGATGAATTTCTTTCGATTAATAACCAAGAACACTTAGATTATTCTATTCCCCTCTCTCGAGCAATAAATAGAGTGTATCAACTACAGTTCGATTTTAATATCCCTATTAAAAATCTATATGTAGTGACATGTGTAAAACGATGTTCATTAAAGGTTCTATTAAAGCTATATACTCTCCCGAGCTATATAAACAATTAATAGTGTAGTTCCTAATGATCCTACTCAAAATCCCCTCTCCCGAGCAACGATTCTAAGTAAATATAACAACTCAATTTATGGCCTGTAAATTAAGAAGACATTCAATTCTAGAAACACAATTAATCTATAGAAATTCAATGCATTAAAATCAAATATTCATGAATATGTCTCAACCAAGCTACGTCAACCTCTAGACTAGAAAAGTTTAGTTCATGCTCAAATTCAATAAAAACCAAATCATGTTTAATATCTCAAACATAATTCAACAATCAAAAGAAAATAAAAAGAAGTAACAAAGCCGTAGTCTTTCTTCCGTGTCAGGTTGAAAATCTTCGTCTTCGTTCCAAGCAATCTTCAATTCTTGATCCCAAAAACTCACAAAAGTGCTCTCAAGAATATTGTGTGTATTGGCGTCTGATAGATAGCTTAATGACTCAGAAAAATCCCTTAAATATGACCTAATAATCGTCCAAACATAATACCAAAGATATCCCCAAAGTTTCCATAAACAGTCGGACTCTTTATTTCCTCACAGACAACGGCGCGGGCGCGCAGGGAACAGGGCGGGCGCGCGGATGGTTAGCGCGGGCGCGCCTTCAGCTCGACTTTTCTGCCTAATTCTTCAATAACAGCGTGGGTGCCCCATCGGTTGGCGCGGGCATGCCTTCCTCGATTTTTGCCTTTTTCTTCTCTTTTTCAGCTCTTGATTCTTCCTTTAATTTTCATCTTTTAGGCTCAAATCCTTTAAATACTCATCAAGGTCCATAACTACCTACAAACACAAAAACAACAACAATTTCACGCAATATCTACCAATAAATATCAAAAGTCAAGTAAAACCATATGCAAATTACATGCACAAAATGCACTTATCAAATTCCCCCAAACTTGAACTTTTGTTCGTCTCGAGCAAAACTAACACAACTCACCACAAATGCATGA